>NC_090655.1:36493977-36568977 GCF_040937935.1 Hyperolius riggenbachi | reverse complement strand
TGACGTACAGCGGCTGTAAGAAGCCCCAGGTAAGTATAAATACTGCTTTTTTCATCTCAGGTACAGTGTTAAAGGACACCTGAAGTGAGATGAATATGGACGCTGACATATTTATCTCCTTTTAAACATTGCCTGACTGTCCTGCTCATCCTCTTCCTCTAATACTTTTAGTCATAGACCCTGAACAAGCATGCAGATCAGGTATTTGACCTGAGTTTGACAGGATTTGCTGCATGCTTGTTTCAGGTGTCTGATTCAGACACTACTGATGCCTGAATCAATCAGCAGGACAGCCAGGCAACTGTTATTGTTTAAAAGGAAATAAATATGGCAGTCTCCATATTCTTTTCACTTCACTTGTCCTTCAAAGCAAACCGGTTCTAAGGGCAGTCTTCAAAAATGTGAGACTCTCTGAATTCTGATGCAACCAGCATGTTTGCCGCCACACTGTTGCCACTATAATGTTAGTTTAAAAAAAAAAAAAAGAAATATCCCTCTCACTTCAGCTGTCCTTTAAATCGGTGATGGGTGACCAGAGGACGTGAGAACATTTCATGCGAGGATATAGAGGAAGACTGAGCTGAATCGTAAAAAGGGAGCAGCAGATAAATAGTTCCAAGAATTACACACAGAATGTTACATGTTTGATTGAAAGCCATTGCTAAACACTTTGGTTTTTACATTTCTAGGAGCTGTTGGGTGTGTTTCGCCACAGATGAAGATGACAGGACAGCGGAATGGGTGAGACCGTGTCGCTGCAGAGGATCTACCAAGTGGGTGCATCAGGCTTGTCTCCAGAGATGGGTAGACGAGAAGCAGAGAGGGAACAGCACAGCCCGGGTGGCGTGCCCGCAGTGCAATGCCGAATATCTGATAGAGTTCCCAAATCTTGGTAAGTGGGCACCGCTAAAGTGTAAAAAACAAACAAACAAATGCATCTTTGATCCTGGAGTGAGAGGCACTTGGATATAACCACATGCAGCAGTCTCTGTCCCATTTCAGGCCCCTTTTACTCTTGCGCGCTGGAACACCCCGCCACAAGTGAGTCTATGGAGACTTGCACACTTCACGCCATGTGCCAGATGTATCCAAATCGACGCAAAGCCTGCCACATGGATAATGCAGCAATGCAAGTCAATGCGTGATGCAGCAAGTGTGCGTGATGGGAGCGCAGCACACATGCGTGGACCAATGGCAATCCTAGTGATGTACTTTCTGCCCGGGGGGAGTAGGTCTCTGAGCGCGGGGCGGTGGTATGCTTCTGACGCTGTCACTGCATCATGGCACTGGGTCATAGGAAGGCTGATTTCTGTGGTGCTGTGATGTGATGGCAGCAGGGCTGTGGAGTCGGAGTCAAGGAGTCGGAGCAATTTTGGGTATGATGGGAGTCTGAGTCGGTGGTTTCAATAAACTGAGAAGTTTACCAAATCCATAGCCTTTGTAAAAATTTGAGTAAGGAGTCGGAGTCTGAGCAATTTTGGGTACCTGGAGTCTGAGTCGGTGGTTTCATTAACCGAGTCGGATTCAGATGATTTTTGTACAGTTTCCACAGCCCTGGATGGCAGGCTCCCCGCTGTGTGATCACTACACTGCTAAGGCGTAAAAGAGGCCTCAGAGGGCCTCAATGCTCAGGAGGCTGTATTCAAGTAAAAGAAAATTTCCAAAGCAATCGAAAGCCTTTCCTTCAGTGTTTTTCTAAGCCACATATACTTACATGCACCTTTTAATCCTTTAAAGCGGATCCGAGATGAAAAACGAACTATAATAAGACACTTGTCTATATATCTTATCTAAAGTTTAGATAGTTTACACAGCAAATCTAGCTGTAAACAGCTTCAAAAGTTTGATTATTTATTCCTGTCATACAATGAGGGCAGCCATGTTCTGTTTGTCACATTGTCACAGGCTGAGGGCTGGAGATGCTATCAGCTTGCCTGTGTGTAAATTCAGTCCCCTCTCTTCCTCCCTCCTCCCCTCTGCCTCTGAAATCCTGCCCAGGCTGAGCTCCCATAAGCCCTTGCTACAGTGCCTAGGCACAAAAGGAGCTGTGGGCGAGGCTTGTTTAGTTTATAGGGAATTAGAGTATTAAAACAAAAAAAAGTATTTGGCTTGAGGAATGCCCTATAAACTATATGAAAGGAACACAATTCTGCAATAAGTAAAAGTTTATCTCGTATCCACTTTAACCTTTTGGGGACCGACGAAGGTTGAACCTACGTCCAGCAGGTGGTGCTTCCGCCCTTACTGGACGTTGATTTAACTTCCGCGCTAAGGAACCGTCCCGACGCGATCGTGCGCACCGGAGAGGGGAGATTAAGCTGTCATGACAGCTGACATCTCCCCTTAGTGATCAGCAGCCATCGCGTATGCCTGCTGATCACATGATCACTATCATCGCCGGGGGATCATAGTGATCACTTACAGAGCTGCGGTGGTAGGGGGAAAAAAGAGGATCCACTCACACCTTCCTGCCGTTCCCCCGATGATCGGTGCTCCCCTCCACTCTGGCCGGCATCCCTGCTGTATTGACGCTAGTATATATATATACTAGGGAATGTGTTACTACTCCGGCTGGGCCAGTTTTATTGCGAACTGAGCCTTAAGAGGAACTGTAGCCAATTATTGAACTTCATCCCAATCAATGGCTGATATCTCCTTTCTCATGGGAAGTCTTTACCTTTTCCCAGACAGATCACCGGGGGGGGGGGGGGGGGGGGGTGAATCTGTATGGCTGATATTGTGGTGAAACCTCACCCACAGTGTGATGTCAGCACCTAAGTACTGACATCACACTGTGGGAGCCTTGTTGCATTGTGGGAAATAACAGCTGTTTCCAACTTCAAAAGTAGCAGCATCTGCTTCCACAGACAGCACCTGCCAGCAGTAAAAATGTCACCATGTGATAAATTTCAGAATGTAAATTGGGGAGAGGACAGATTTTACAATGGGCAAACACACTTAATGATTTATAAATAATTATTGTTAAAATTAAGCACTTTTTTCATTGTTGTTTTCTCTGCAGATCCTTGTTTAACACTAGTGATGTTGTTTGAATCTGGGTTTCCTTATTCAGAAATCCAGATAGTGGCCTCAATTCACTAAGCGTATCTCCTGTCTTTAACGTTTGTAGAGTTATCACCATGGTGATGAGGCAAACCTAAAGTTAACTGTTCTGTCTTTAAAGAAAACCTCCCCTGGGGGTACTCACCTTGGGTGGGGGAAGCCTCCAGATTCTATTGAGGCTTCCCCCGTCCTCCTCGATCCCACGGCAGCGGCGAAAATCCTCCCGGAACGGCGGCGATGTAAATATTTACCTCCCTGGCTCCAGCCGATAGCCGATCTCCATCGGGCCGCTCTATTGCGCAAGTGCAAGTCTCCTGCGCAGTAGAGCGGACCCGACAGAGATCGGCTATTTTCGCTTATCTCCGATGCGGAGAGCCGCAACAGCGCCCCCTCTGGAGCCAGGGGAGGTAAATAAATCAGCACTTATCAGGCTTGTCGAGGGAGGATTCCGGGACACTTCAGGGGGAGCCAGCGCTGGATTGCCTGCAGCTACAGGAGTGGGGGAAGCCTCATTGGGACCCTGAGGCTTCCCCCTCCCGAGGTGAGTACCCCCCCAGGGGAACTTTTTTTTGATACAGGTTCTCTTTAACTTAAGGTGAGATCTCTAAAGTTAACTCTCCAATCCTTAAAATAACTCCAGAATTCTGAAAAGAACTACAGAGGAGGTAACTTGACCGCAGAGGGGTTAACTTGACCGCAGAGGGGTTAACTTGACCGCAGAGGGGTTAACTTGACCGCAGAGGGGGTAACTTAAAGGGAACCTAAACTGAAAGGATATGGATTTTTCCTTTTGAAATAATACCAGTTGCCTGACTCTCCTGCTGATCCTGTGCCTCTAATACTTTTAGCCATAGCCCCTGAACAAGCATGCAGATCTGGTACTCTGACTAAAGTCACACTGGATTAGCTGGTGTGATTCAGCCACAATTGCAGCCAAAGAGATCAGCAGGGCTGCCAGGCAACTGGTATTGTTTAAAAGGAAACATCAATATCCCTCTCAGTTAAGGTTCCCTTTAAGGAATGAAGAAATAAGATAACTCTCTCACTGTGTGGTGGTAACTTTTCTCTTGCCTTATCTCCAGCATGGTCTTAGTGAATTGAGACCAATGTCGTAAAGGGCAGTTCAGCTTCATCACAAGACAGTTTATGGAGTTGCACTCCAAGTCACTTTGAACATGACTCCAGTGATTCAAGCCAGAATGAGGAAGCATCAAAGTCACCTGAAGTGCGACTTGCAACGCAACTCGGTAACTCTCTCCGCTCATAGCAGTGCTGAAGTGTTGTGCACAGCAATATCCAGGTTTCCCAATAAGGAAACCCGTATTCAAACAACCACACAACTTAAAGAAAATCTGTAAGGAAAAAAGTGCCCCTGGGGGAACTTACCTCAGAAGGGGGAAGCCTCTGGATCCTAGTGAGGCCCCCCCCCCCCTGTCCTTGGCCAGCCCAATCCTGTGCTGGGACCTCTGGATGGAAAAAGTGATAAGCTATTGGCCACGGTGAGCAGGCACTCTTGCAGCTTCCCACTCGGGAAATAGTCACGCCCAGTTGGGTCTGCTCTATTGCAGAGGCACAAGGCGTCTGCACCTGCGCAGTAGAGCAGACTCGATCTGGCTCGGCTATTTCCGCCAGAGCTCAATTGGAGAGCCTGTTGTAGTGCGCTTGCCAACAAGCTACTGACAAGGAGGCTTCTGCTGCGGAGGATGGAGGAGGCCTCTTTAGAATCCAGAGTCTTCCCTTTTCCTGAGGTGAGTACCCCCCAATGGCTTTTTATTTCTCTTACAGATACACTTAACACTTCATTGAAATCCAGAGTTTGTATGTATTACAGATGTGCTTGGTACATTTGGGTGTTTTTTTTTCCCTTTTATTTATATTGCATTAAGTAGATAGCAGCTACCTTTTCAGATCTATTTCTATGTGATTAATGTGAATTGTCGGCTCCCTGCAGTTACATCACTGACTGCATTCACACTGAGGGTGCAGATGAGGGCTGCTGCCTTGGGGAATGTTCCAGCTGCTGATATCCTAGAGCTGAACTCAAAACAGGCTAATGCTGCCTCCAAGTGACTCATTCTGTGGAGTTGGTGATGAGGATGTTTTGAGATGATTTATTTAGAAGAATATTCAGCTTCTTGATTAGACAGAAGGAATTCCTGAAGTACTATTGAAATCTCTGAATACAAGTAGCACTTCTATATTTCCTGTATGGAGTGGGAGAGATGTTATTCCATGACGTGATGATGTCAGTGGCCTTTCTTTGTGTCTTATTTCTGCCGAATGGTGGTGTAGTTTGCTTACAGCACAAGACAGTAAGCTTCCATTGATTGACTTGTATGAGTGGAGCTTTCTTTCCTGCTGCACCTGCTTTCCTGCTAGGTGAGGAAGGGGGAACTTGGGTGCTTTACAGCAAACCTGAAGCGAAAATAAACTTATGAGATAAACAATTGTATGTGTAGTACAGCTAGTACAGAAATAGAACATTAGTAGCAAAGAAGAGTCTCCTATTGTTTTCCAGTACAGGTAGAGTTAAAGAGAAACCGTAACCAAGGATTGAACTTCATCCCAATCAGTAGCTGATGCCCCCTTTCCCATGAGAAATCTTTTCCTTTTATCAAACGGATCATCAGGGGGCTCTGTATGGCTGATATTGTGGTGTAACCCCTCCCACAGTGTGATATCACGGCCAAGGTTCTGACATCACACTGTGGGAGCCTTGTTGCATTGTGGGAAATAACAGCTGTTTACAGCTGTCTCCAACGGCCAAAAATGCAAGCAGCTTCTACTTCCACTGACGTCACCATGTGATAAATGTCAGAATGTAAATCAGGTATAGATGCTGATAAAAAGAGTGGCACTCGCTGTACACAGGGAAAAGGGTGCCCAAGCCTCAGGGGATCCTCACACCGTCAGATCCAATCCATGCAAGAAAGAGTGTTGGAGGCTGGCACTTCCAAAAGTAGAAAAGCTCTTTATTGAAGCATTAAAAACAGTGGTAATACAGCTGTATTACCACTGTTTTTAATGCTTCAATAAAGAGCTTTTCTACTTTTGGAAGTGCCAGCCTCCAACACTCTTTCTTGCATAGAATGTAAATCAGGGAGAGGAAAGATTTTTCAATGGGCAAACACTGACTAAATCATTTATACATCATAATTGTAAAAATGAAGCAATTTTTTATTAAATTATTTTCGTTTGAGTTCCTCTAAGAAAAACTTCAGTTGATATCTATGCAAAAGAGCTTCTCTGAGGTATTCAACTCATTTGGCTCAAATACAGTCCTGTTTTCTAAAGCACTTAAACAGCCAAGAAACAGTGAGAGACTGCTTGCGATAAGGTTTTACTGCAGGAGAGTTCAAATGGTCATTATTAATGTTTTCATAGCTTAAAAGACAATGTGGTTTCTAAACTGCAAATATGACGTTATTAAAAAATAAACCTAACTGAAAATAAAAAAATGAGACTCTTTGCTATGAATGTTCTGCTTTAATGCGGATCTGGAACCCCCAAATACAAAAATAAAAACCAGCGGCCTTATTTACTGGGTAACTAAGCTAAATGTTGTACTAGCCGTCCTGTATGTGATGCCTGAACCTTTTACATTGTTACACAAACCAGTACCTCCCTGCAAGCTTCTATCTCTCTGTGTGATGGAGGTTTGACTGAGAGGGTGAAATCATTACTTCTCCACCCCCAACATCATTCTTTTCAGTACGTTGCTTGAGTAATGAATGTCCCCTTTTGATTTGGATGCAGAATTTTAGAAGGACAAATGGAAGTATGTAGGCAGGTGTTAGGCAGCTTCCTTGACTATTTTTAGGTGTTAAAGGACAATTGAATTGAGAGGTAGATGGAGGCTGCTGTATTTATTTCCTTGTAAGCAATACCAGTTGCCTGGCTATCCTGCTGCTCCTCTGCCTCTAATACTTTTAGCCATAGACCATGAACAAGCATGCAGGTGTTTCTGACATTATCGTCAGATCTGACAAGATTAGCTGCATGGTTGTATCTGGTGGGATTCAGACACTACTGCAGCCAAATAGACCAGCAGGGCTGCCAGGCAAACCGGTATTGTTTAAAAGGATATAAATATGGCAGCCTCCATGCTTTTCTCACTTCAGTTGTCCTTTAAGACACCTTTTGATACTGGCATCTCTGGAAAATGTACCACTACTTGATCCCAACATTTGACTAATATATTTCCATATGGAGAAACAGAAGACCCTTGACTTGTTGTTCAAAGATATTAGCTTAGTTGTTGTGATGTTTATCGCCACAGTACGTCCACAGCAGCTACATATACTCACTTCTACCCACAATCCTAATTTCATTTCATCTCCACCATTCAAACCCACTCCTAAACACACCCCTTGCTGCCCTGTACTTGTGCTGCTGCCTGTATGTTCAGCTGTACGAGTATTGACCACATGCAATCCCCTCTCTCTGTCTCAGCAGTTGACATTCTGTCTTGCAGCATATGCAATCTTCTGGTCAAGTACATACTCCTGTTAATTCTGTTACAGTACCTGTAGTCAGTGTCTGTGTGTTAGTATGTGCATGTCACCCTCCACTGCTGAAGCCCGGCATTTGTGCAGTCTTCGGTAGCCTCTAATAGACACATTGATGCATGGACCTACCCCCATATATCACTGTGAGATGCAGCATGCATATGGGCAGGAAATTGGGTGTAAATGATTTAAGGCCTCCTTTGACTGCACTCAGTACTGTTTCTTCAGTGTAGCTTGCTCTAAGTGACAGTGCTCTGGTGCTGCAAGTGACATTTTACTGTTATGACGTGGCTTGTCTGAGCTTTGTTCTGTCTTCTGCAGACCTCTTCTTGTCTTCTGACTTTCTCTTGACTATCACCTGCCATGACCCTTTTTTGAATACAGACTTATTTTATTTATTTATTGTGTTTATAAAGCACCAACATATTACGCAGCGCTGGACATTAGTTTAGGTTACAGACAATATTTGGCCGGTTTGCTGCTTGCCTTGACCCTTGCTCAGATACTGAATTGGCCTTTTTAAGCCCACCTGTCTTGACCTTAGCCTGCTTACTGACCTTGTCTAGTCTGCCATCTGTCCTGATATGGTGCCTGTTTTTTCAACGATACTGCTTTTCTTTGCTTCTTCCCACTGCAGACTCACCTGTGCTACTAATGAAGCAATCCCAGAGTCCTTGCTGACTACTTTCATTCTGTTCAGCTGCAAGGAGGGCAGCCCACTGACCCTTGTGGAGTACTCTGATGGAGACCATTATTAGTCTTTTAGATTCTTTACTCGGGGCAGCCTATATTTGGTGCTCTGTGTGGGGGTCAACAGCATAGCAGCGTGGCCTAACAAGTTCATATGCACAACAGCTTTTTCACAATTGGCAATGAAAGTGCTACTAATGCGGTTTAGGGTGGAGAATCTTTATGTACAAATTTCTGCAACAGTTTGTGCAAAGCTTGGTTCCCACTTGCTGCGAAAATGCACCTTTTTTATTTATTTTTTTTTCTTGCCGCTCCAAGCAATGCAGGAAGTGCATCCTATTGTTAAAAATAGGATGTGGCAAACGAAACGCAGAGTCCTGACCGGCTCCTTTTTCTCCAGGCGAGCGGATGCAATGCCCATAGCCACCGGTGGTACAACGCATCCGCCTGGGAACGCGTCATGAAAGCAGAGCGGTGACTGTACTGGTCTGCTCCGATCTAAACAGAAAGAAGCAAATGGGAAGCAGTCTAAGGCAGCTGACTCTTAACATTGCCTTAATAGGTACCTTCACTGCTTTGTGAGGATCAAATTGTTGTACTGCTTTGTAAACTAAGATACAGAACATTCTCCTTTTGTAAACATTATTTGATTACTGTCTCAATTTCTTAGCCTTAGCAGATTTTTCATAAAGTGCAAAATCTTAATAAGAGTATGTTTGTAAGATTTGCCATGTCTCTTTAGCATGCCCCCTAATACAGTCTATCCAAGCACCTTGGGAATGAGCCTGGCCTTTCCTGTTTGTGAATACATCTGGCCCAGAACATGTGATCACTTCTTTCCACGTGACCCACAGTCCTATAGGCTGGCATGCAACATCCCCTGGATCTGCACCCATCCTACTCTCTGATCCAGCTGTGTCCTCTGCTGCAGTAAAGATTATCTTCTCTCCGTTTCAGGTGCCAAACTCGTCACCCTCCACCATGTTTGTTTATTTTCTACTGGACCCACCTACCCTTATCATTTATGACCCTCCCCTTCCCATGCACTTGTCATCTTACCATCCCTGTCATCTCTCCTGACTCCCGCCCATGCACACTCTCTTCTATCCACCCACTCCTCTTCTATCCCTCTTTCCTTTGTCACTACTACTCACTACCATCATATCTGTCCTTCTACCTCCAAACCCCCTTCATGTCATCTTTCCTGAATCTGACCTACTTATCCACCCTTTTCTGCCCCTCACCTACCCATACACCTCTAATTTATCCTTTCCCTGTCATCTCTCTGGTCGCCTCCCACGCCTCATCTGTTGTTGCTACAATAGGTGGAGGTGGAAGGGAGTGAAACTTAAATACTTAGTTAGCATGGCCAGTGGCGTAACTACTTTTATCGGGACCCCCCAGCAAAACATTGATGATCCGCCCCCCCCCCCCCCCCATGTTCACACCCCTTACCTTGCCTCCCCTTGGTGCCTTAGAGCTCATCATCCAGAGGCCTTCATGATCTTCACACCCATAACAACTGTTGTCACATAAACACATGATCTAGAGACTGGACCCCTGTATCCGAGGAGGGGAAGGTTAGTTGTTGTGGGCCCTCCACAGTTCTGGGCCCCCCTGTGATCGCAGGTTCTGCTTCCCTATAGTTACACCCCTGGGCATGGCATGTCAGGTAGGCAGTATTCAAAATTGCTCTTCTAAGCAGCTTTGCAATATTACAGTACTCTTCCTGTATCCTTTCTCCCAAAATAGAAATAGAAATCTTAGTACTGTATATTCCAGCGTATAAGACTACTTTTTAACCCTTGAAAATCTTCGGAAAAGTCAGGGGTTGTCTTATACGCTGGGTGTCATTGATGCCGGGTGATATTCAGTTACCGGCTCTCAGATCTCGTTGCGGAGGAATGTAATGAAGTGGTGCAGGCGCACATGTGCGAGATCTGAGAGGCAGAGGAGGAGGTAAATAGGATACAAGGGTGGGGCAGAAGGCTGAAAGAGGCGTGTTTTATGGGCACAGCATGATCTATTCTTCCATACCGCTCTGATAAACAGACAAGGAGAGTTGACCAATCCAACCACTCAATTGCCTATATACTGGGTACTACATACAGTACAGCACCAGTATCTGTTCATACATAGCAACAGTATATTATGTTTTTTTTTTTATTATTATTATTTGGTGTGCGTTGGAGAAGGGGTAGTCTTATACAGAGAGGACTGGAAAAGTTGGGGCTTCGTCTTCTACTCTGTCGTCTTATACGCCAGAATATACGGTAATTCTGGTCTCCAGCTTCTCCTGGCTCTCTGCCATCAGCAATCCATAGCATCCTTCAGAGTATGAAAAACACAGGCAATTAAATTGGTCAGAATGCCTTCTGTCATTCTAGAGATGCTGTACAATAGTATAGCCAGGCAGCTAATCAGGCACCATACATGGCAGAGAAAATGAAAGAAAACCTCCCCCCCCCCCCCAGTTACCTCACATATGGAACGCAATGTTGTTTGTTTCATTAGGCCGAGAGAAATGAGTGGGCCGGGAGTGAAATACACTGAAGAGTCCTATCTCTCCATTCTGACTGCATGTCAACACAATCCGAAGTGTGTCTGCTTGTTCCTCTTGTGTTATTTTTACTAGCATACATTTCATAATGGCGACTGTTAATTTGGGCGCCAGCTGCTGCCATAAGTTTCAGTATCTAATATAATCTAGCTAATACCATTACTCAGCTACACATGTGCCGCCGCAGGTTGGATATATAAAAGCTGAACCTCGGCATCCGTTTGAATCATTTGTCACTCCATAGCCGCAATTTACATTGTGGTCTATGGCGGGATCTCATTTTGTGGTCAACCCAGTACCAATATTAAAGGAAATCTGAACTGAAAATTAAAATTCAAAATATACATACACAAGTCATACTTACCCCCCGTGTAGTCTACTCCTCAATCTTTCTTTTTTTCCCGCGTCCTGTTTGTCCACTGTGATCAAGGGAATTCTCCATCCTCCATTTTGAAAATGGCCATTACCCTATAACATCTTCCTGGTCAGCACACTGTTAAACTGTAACATCGCCCACTTGAGCCATAGGGAAACATGGGCATTACCTGGCACATCAGTTGTCCTCTCAGCTATAACTGACAGCAACTGATAAATAACTGACTCACAACTGATATATTTCAATTCCAACAAAATGTTGTCAGAACTGGAAGGGATTATTGTCAGAAGAAAATAGTGAGTTTCTGAGAGGAACTGATGGCAAGGTAACTATGTAATGTTCATTTGAAGGTACCTCCTGTTTATTTTATATAATTTTACTCAGTACAGGTTCCCTTTAACTTGTTATTACTATTTATAGATTACCGACCTCTTCAACCGTAGTTTACAGAATACATGGCCATGTTACTAACTGCCCCTGAAAGAATATCTTAAAGAGGAACTCGAGTGAAAATAATGCAATAAAGTGCTTAATTTTTACAATAATTATGAATAAATTATTTAGTCAGTGTTTACTTATAAAATCTTTCCTCTCCCTGATTTACTTTCTGACATTTATCACATGTTGACATTTTTACTGCTGGTAGGTGATGTCACTGGAAGTAGCTGCTGCTTGTTGTTTTGGCAGTTGGAAACTATTATTTCCCACAAGGCAACAAGGCTCCCACTGTGTGATGTCAGGACCTCAGTGCTGTGAGGCGATGACCTCACACTGTCGAAGGGATTTACCCACAATATCAGCCATACAGATGTCCCTGATGATCCGTTTGAGAAAAGGAAAAGATTTCTTATGGGAAAGGGGGTATCAGCTACTGATTGAGATGAAGTTCAATTCTTGGTCACGGTTTCTCTTTAAAGAGAATCTGTAACGTCAAAACGTCCCCTGGGGGGTACTCGCCTCGGGTGGGGGAAGCCTCAGGATCCTAATGAGGCTTCCCACGCCATCCTCTGTCCCTCGGGGGTCTCGCTGCAGCCCTCCGTACAGCGGTGACGTCAATATTTACCTTCCCGGCTCCTGCGCAGGCGCTCTGATGGCTGTTGGCTCCGAAGTAGGCGGAAATACCCGATCGCCGTCGGGTCTGCTCTACTGCGCAGGCGCAAGTCTCCGAGCTGGAACTGGAGCCAGCAAAGGTAAATATTGAATTGACAGTCGGGTCTGTCGCCGGCTATTCGGAGGGCTGCAGCGAGACCCCCGTGGGACAGAGGACGGCATGGGAAGCCTCATTAGGATCCGGAGGCTTCCCCCACCCGAGGTGTGTACCCTCCAGGGGATGTTTTTGATGCTACAGTGTCTCTTTTTAAGTAAGAGACATGGGGCCATATGCAATTAACTTTTTCACCTGAGTTATCTACTAAGAGATAAATTTCATCTTCTCTTTAAACGAACTTTTCATTTAAAAAGTACCCAAATGTTGGTGAAAAAGTACTATTACATTTCTTTTGAGTATTTTGTTGTTTGCTGATGGCTTGAAAGGCATTTGATGACAAGGTGTGAAAATCTCATCAAGGAGAAAACTTTGGAGAAAAAGTAAATTGCATATGGCCCATAGCCTCTCATGACTGGCTCTGGTACAGGGGTGGGGCCCCAGAGCTATATACTTACCTGATTGGCCAGAATTCCTCCAGGCAGTTGCGCTCCGTACCCCCTCCCTTGGAATTGAGGTTTTTTTTTCAAAATCTCGGCCACTGCTCTGGCCGTGCCCATCTGTGTTGCTGAGTCCCACCCCCAGCTGCAGATCTGCGGCCTAATTGTGGGCGGGCCGCGGCAATGCAGGCGAAGGTTTTATAAAGAGCTTTGGCGGCCTTTCGGAAACATGGCCACAAGTTCTTTCCCAAGGAGGAAAGCAGAGCGTCCGCCTGTCTTGGATATCAGCGGATCATATTTGCTTCTTTGCTACCTATTCTGTCACAGCTGACTGCCTTATTCACAGCTCAGAAGCCTCTTTTTGTAGTTGTAGTGGCGTTTCTGTATCACAGGGATGGGAGGTAGTTGTGGCCTTTCAATCCCTCCAATCCATTAGCTTATTTCAAACTTTAGAATATTTATAGCAGGCAAAGTAGCAGAAAGGGAATTTATTTCAATACGCTGTCACATCCTTTTCATTATTTTCCTTTTCTCAGCCCAGAGTTCTCCCTTAAAGGACTTACGAGGCTAAATAGTCCAAAAAAGTTAATTACCTGTATGAAATATCAATGCACGGAGGGCGCCCTCCGTGCCGTTCCGCCGGGTCCCCGCATCTCAATGTGCCCCCCCCGGCCGGTCCCGACCCCACAGCCCGGGTCGCGCTCTCATTCCTCCACTAAGATGGCCGCTGCAGCTGGCCGCGGCTGCGCAGTCCGCATTTGCGCGAGTGCGGCTGCGCAGCTCTAGGGCCTCCCCCCCCCCCCCCCCGATCCACGCTATAGGCAGTCTCCTGTTGCGTGGATCGGGGGGAAGGCCCTAGAGTTGCGCAGCCGCACTCGCGCATATGCGGACTGCGCAGCCACGGCCAGCTCCGGCGGCCATCTTAGTGGAGGAATGAGAGCCCGACCCGGGCTGTGGGGTCGGGACCGGCCGGGGGGGGGCACATTGAGATGCGGGGACCTGGCAGAACGGCGCGGACGGCGCCCTCCGTGCATTGATATTTCGTACAGGTATTTAACTTTTTAGGACTATTTCGCCTCGTAAGTCCTTTAGGGCTTGTTCACACGGGCGTCTGCTGAGCTTTTGCTTGGCATTGCGTTCAAACGCCAGCGTTTAAAAGCTAGCTTTTGAAGGCTTTTGAAAAGCGTTCAATGCTAGCAGTTCTGGTCTCTGCTATTGTTTCCTCGCGTTTACTGCCTCTGAAAGCAGCATGTTGCTTTTGAGACTAGACGCAACGCTGGTATCTACTGCCAGGCTTTCATGAAAGCCTGCAAAAGCCAGCTCTAAACGCTCCCATTCACTTGCATGGGATGGCAGTAGATCCCAAAAAACGCTGCGTCTGAAACGCTGCGTTAAATGCCACAAAAACGCCCGTCTGAACCAGCCCTTAAAGGGAAGGTTCAGGGACTATACGAAAAAAATAAAAATCCCCATCCACTTAACTGGGGCTTCCTCCAGCCCGTGGCAGGCAGGAGGTGCCCTCGGCGCCGCTCCGCAGGCTCCCGGTGGTCTCCGGTGGCGCGCCCGACCTGGCCAGGCCGGCGGCCAGGTCGGGCTCTTCTGCGCTCCAAGGCCCGGCACTTCTGCGTCCCACGCCGGCGCGCTGACGTCATCGGACGTCCTCCGGGCTGTACTGCGCATGCGCAGAACTACTGCGCCTGCGCAGTACAGCCCGGAGGACGTCCGATGACGTCAGAGCGCCGGCGTGGAACGCACAATGGAGCGCAAAAGAGGCCCGACCTGGCCGCCGGCCTGGCCAGGTCGGGCGCGCCACCGGAGACCACCGGGAGCCTGCGGAGCGGCGCCGAGGGCACCTCCTGCCTGCCACGGGCTGGAGGAAGCCCCAGGTAAGTGGATGGGGATTTTTATTTTTTTCGGATAGTCCCTGAACCTTCCCTTTAAGGTTTAGTGTAAAGAAAAGTACTCCGTTATAAACATGGTCTCTGTGCTGCTGGTTTTGCAGTTGCCTTGTGTACATCTCTAACCATCTTGTCAGTGTAATGGCTATTTCTGAAAAGGTTATTGACTGCCTAGTGCCTATCTTTGCTTCTTCCGGAGATGCCGTGTATCATAAATACATAGCAGTTTTATCATGCAGGAGGGGTTGAATGAAAAAGCATTCCTCAGGCTAGCGTTCTATGTAAATCAGTCACATGACTTTCTGATTCTGAATGTGACACTGGAGAACTGTTAGTGCAGACTGCAGTACCCTGAGTCCTAACGGAGCAGGAGCTGTCTCCTTCACAGACCCTACCCTGATGCAGAGAAGCAAGTGTTCATGGCATTTTTAGCCAAGTTTGTATTCATGCAGTATAATTTTAGAGCCGTGAACACTTCACAAACATTCATGATTATCACCAACTTTACAGGATAACTGAAATGAGGGAAATGGAGACTTCCATATTTATATCCTTTTAAGCAATACCAGTTGCCTGGCTATCCTGCTGATCATCTGCCTCTAATACTTTTATCCACAGACCCTGAACAAGCATGCAGCAGATCAGGTGTTTCTGACCTTGTCAGATCTGACAAAATTTTCTACATGCTTGTTTCTGGTGTGATAGACACTACTGCAGCCAAATAGATCAACCGGGTACCCAGGCAACTGGTATTGTTTAAAGAGGAGCTGTCGGCCATACTATCTCAGAAACAAACCACATATATAAGTAAATACTTGCTCTACTTACATATCTATTGCACTGTCCAAGTTTTGATTTTAGTGATTTTTCTACAGTAAAAAGAGAAATCCTTCTTAGCATTTCCCAGTTGAAGTGAGGCTTTTTTGTAGCCAATCCTGATGTCATTTTCTCCCTTACTCTCCTCTGCCTGATTGTGTATGCATTGCCCGCCCTCCACTATAGAAAGTGCATTGTCTCAGCATGAGAAATATTGGCCAATCAGTGAGGAACAGAGGTGTGTGGGAGGGGAAAACAGGAGGGAAAGAGGCTTCAGCCAATCAGGCTGCATTAGTTAAGTCTGAAGGAAAGTAGAGAAGCAAAAAAGGACAACCCAGCATGCCCTGCAACTTCCTTTGTGCGGTAGATGTACCAGTTAAGAGTCACTAAACTGGGGATCAACAAGAAAAGTAATAGTGATTTTAAGTTTGGATTGCCTGGTTAGCATCCTTATTACTTGTTTACCAGCTAAAAATAAAGAATTGATTTTATGCCCGACAGTTACACTTTAAAAGGAAACAAATATGGCCATATCACTCTGTCAGGTTCACTTTCATTTAGTTTTTTCTGGATGGACATGAGGCCCTCTGGACTATTGGGAGGTACAGTCAGCCACCTAGTGATAACAGTTTTGTGGCGTTGCTTTGTCTGGTTGCTTTTCGTTGAGCTGAAATGTCAATCTCCGGATTATGAACTTTTTTCATCCGCTTGTATCTTTCATGTGACCTTCCTGCTGGAACAGAGTGTATTTGAATACCAGATATATGCTAGGAAATGTTCACAGAGCCTCCTCTGTTTATTGACTAAAAGATAAAAATGGAAATCTTAGGAGACCTCACGTCAGAGTACATCAGCGGCCATCCATGAGCTCTCTAGTGCCAAAGTCACTTCTTTAGATCTGAGGTCAGGTCTGCTGGGACGGCACTAAGCGGTGTTCCGGCGTGTTTGTCGTTTGTCAGGCTGGTCTATGCAGAATACACTGTCAGATGTACTCGTTCTGAATAAATTATGTCTTGTCTACAAGACTTCCATCTTATCAACCTCAACCGATGTCTGGTTGTATTTCTGTACTAAGGAAGAACTCCGGATTAATTTCATACACGTGTCGCTTAACCACTTAAAGACCGCGGTGTTAAACCCCCCTAAAGCCCAGGCCATTTTTCTTAAATTGGCCCACTGCAGCTTTAAGGGCTCGCTGCAGGGCCGCACAACTCAGCACACAAGTGGTTCACTCACACCCCCCCCCCCCCCCTTTTCTCCCCACCAACAGAGCTCTCTCTTCTGTTGGTGGGGTCTGAACGCTCCCCCAGTGTTTTTTTTTTTTTTTTTTAATAAATATTTGTTTTTCTTTAAATAAATGTTACTCTTTATTTTTCTTTTCTTAAATCCCTCCTTCCCCCAGCCAGCCAATCACGGCGATCAGCTGTCGTAGGCTTCAGCCGATCAATCTCCTGTGTCCCAGGGGGACAGCCGCGTCACACAGCTGTGCCCAGTACAGCGCTGCTGAAGATCGCAGCGCTGTACAATGTTTATAGACGGCGGTTTTGTCGTCTAACAGTCTCCGAGCGGCTATCAGCGCTGGAAGATTAAAGACTCCGCTCTGCCTTCAAAGCGGAGATGCGCGTGCATCGGCGCTGACGATATTCTGCTAGCCCCATTGAAAGCTGTTCACGCCAACCGGTGTGGAGTGGTCCTGGGGCTGCCGCCGCGTTCACGCCAATCGGCGTAGAGCGGTCGGCAAGAAGTCAAAGAGAACCTGAGTAAAGTTAAATAAACGTACTTACCAGAAGCCGTGTTCTTCCTCGAGAAGATTGAGCGGCTTCTCCATGTTCCACGTTGCTCCGTTTTTCCACCAGCAACTACTTTCACTTTTGTGACCTTTGGGGTCACAACGCTGCCCAGAGAGAGAGCAGGGAGCACAGGGAGGAGGAAAAGGGGGCAGATGAAAAGCAGAGGAGAGCCAGTAGGATGGCCTACATGACACATGATGCCCCTTCCCCTCTAGGATAGCTGACAGGCTCCTTGCCGCTACAATCTGGGGGGGGGGGGGAGCTGCGGTTAGTGCACGGGTCGTGGAGAACTGCATGGAAGGGACACGGGCATGTCCTTTAGATTGGAACATGCCTCTTGGGTGCAATTTAAGTTGCAGTAGTAAGAAAAAGAAAGTTTACCGTCTTTCAATTTTACACTTTTATGTATCAGGATATAATAAAAGTAATATCATTAGGCCTTTGGAAGGTTCCACATTTATTTAAAGCAAACCTGAATAAAAATAAACTTATGAGATAATTGATTGTGTGTGTAGTACAGCTAAGAAGTAGAACATTAGTAACAAAGAAGAGTCTCATATTACAGGAAGTACAGGAAGAGTTTTAAAACTTCAGTTCTTATCTATGCAAAACAGCTTCTCTGAGCTCTTCGACCAACTTGGGTGGAATACAGTCCTGTTTTCTGAAGCACTTAAATAGCCAAGAAACCGTGACAGACAGCTTGAGATGAGGTGTAACTGCAGGAAAGTTCAAAGGGTAATTATTCTGCTTTGTTTTATAGCTCAAAACTCAGTGTGGTCTTAAAAACTGCAAATGTGACAGAATGATGCAAAGTTACTAAAAAAAAAAAAAAAAAAGCTACCGTATATAACTGGAAATAAAAATGAGACCTTTTTTTTTTTTTCTCCCAAGTTAACGATTTATTCATTATCTGTTCTGTACTACACACATACAATTCATCATATCATTAGTTTTTTGTTTTTTTTGCTTCAGATTTGCTTTAACCCTATCAATAGCCCACTCACCGAATGGGTACCAGGGATTAAACACTGAAGGTCACAATGGACCAGCCCTAGAGGTACAATGGCAAAAGAATGGTTTCTTTATTATAAAAAAATTATACGTTAAAAATGGAGGATTCACTCTCGTCTGCGTGCCTCTATTAAACTAAAAATTCTGAAAATCGCTGGCTTCAGCGATTTTGATTTTAGATGTGAACAAAGCCTCAATGTCATGGTATGCAGGTTAGATCCATCCAGGTAGGACAGTTGGCGTCTAAAATTCATGCAGCGAGCTTACCAGCCTCCATGCATAAGAGCTCTGCAAATTTAAACAGAAAAGTAGATGACTACAAGTGACATGCTGCAGGAAGATACTCCCATAGCATCCATACTACTGTAAGTCAATCCCAGAAGGATTTAGGCCTTTGACAAAAGCAAAAAAGCAAATCTACAGGATCCTTAGGTTCCAAGAGCATCCTATTCATACGACTTCAAGTTTCCATGGTGGTGTAGATGAGGCTGTAGCTGGTTCCCTTGACCGAGTGGTGCACCACCAGTATTGATGAGGTTATGGTCTCTCCTGTGTGGGCTCTGTTCCTTGCCCTCCTCAACTGACTTTGCAGATTTTTGTCTCCCGTTTAATGTAAAGATGAGATGGCAAGGGAATCCCCACTTGTAGTGAGTGTTTTCTTAGCAAGGCAGGGGTGACCAGGCGAAAGGTTCTCCACTTCTGGAGTGTAGCTTGGTCCGCAAAGAGTTGTATGCTTAATCCAGGAACTGGGATAGGTCGTGGGCTGCCACCCAGGTCTATGGAGTCCGTAAAAAATCATTCAACTCCTCAGTTTATGAAGCCACTAACTCACTCTTCAACTTTGACGCCTTAATCTAAAGGCTATGTATTTGATTAAAAAAAAATCATCCGACTCCTCAGTTTATTGAAACCTCAGACTCCAGGTACCACTCAGCGGTTAAGGGCATGCGCAGACTGTACCCACACATGTGCAATACATGGACTTGAGCAGCAGCAGTGGGCTCTAGTTGGATTGGAGAATCCTCTGGTAAATCTAGAGGTTTCCCACTACTGAGGTAAGTATTTAACTTTCATTCTTATTTTTCATCACAGGTTAAGTACGTGACCTCATTAAAACAGACTACGTTTTCTTTTTTTTTTTCTCTACATGAAATTAAGCAGTTTGTACCGCCTCTCTTCCAGGTCCTGTGGTGTACATGTTGGACCTTGCCGACCGACTGATCTCTAAAGCCTGCCCCTTTGCTGCTGCCGGAATCATGGTCGGCTCGATTTATTGGACGGCCGTTACGTATGGAGCAGTGACTGTAATGCAGGCAAGTCAGATTATTATCCACGATGTCTCTCCGGGATCTCTCTAACCACCAGTACTATCATCTGTCTTTCACTTGAGTGTTGATCATCTCAGGCCGCGTTGTACTGGAAGACCATTCCCAGCATCTTGTTGTATATTTAGAAAGTATGCCAAAGCTGGCAATTTTATGTTAAGTAATGCACTTAGTGAAAACATGCACAATATTTATATATTTAGCAATAAAGCTGTTTCTGCAAAATGAAAAGGGATAGCTAAATGTTCTTTGTTCTTTTAACAGGAAATGCTATACACTTTTGTTTTAAAGTAAATGTACTTTTTTAGTGACCCTGTTTCAAACGCGAGACAATAAGGGCCTATTTCCACTGGCCGCATTGCGGCGGTGCTATCATTGCAGCCAGCCATGGGTGGTTCTGTTCGCAGTGTGATGAGATGTGGTGGTGGCTTAATAATGCTAGAATGGGAATCGGATGCGTGCTGTGGAAAACTGCAGCATGCTAACCAAAATTTTTGTCGCATCGTGAACGTAAATTCACGCCAATGGAAACTTCCATTGACTTTTATTAGCTGCAGTACCGTGGCTAGTGGAAATGGGCCCTTAGTTTTGCTTAACCAGTTGCAGACACAGGCTACTGAAATCTACGCCGTTTATGTCGTCCTTTCTCTGTCAGGGTGTAGATTTCAGTAGGCTTAGGTCCACCTACTCCTGCCACGATCGTGTGCACCGGACTGAGGAGATTCTTCTGTCATTTGACATCTCCCCTCACAGATCAGGAGTCATCCTGATTGGCTTCTGATCGCGTGATCACCAGTGATCGTAGTAATCTCTAAACATGCCACAGAAGAGGAATGTCTCTTCCCTCTCCTCGTTTCCCCGATGATCATCTCTCTTCCATTCAGGATGGCATTCAGCATAGCGCTGACACTCCTGTTGGGCCCCAGTTGATGATGTCATCAAACCAAGACCTGGTACTTGCAGCAGTGCCAGGCTGGAAGCAGTCTTGAGCAGTGTGGAGCTGGTCATTATTGGAGTTAACTAGGGAATATGGATCATTTATTTCACTTCTTGCTTTCAATCTCTGCACTAGGGCTAGAGGGGGACCCCACTAGACACCATGGAAGCTTATAGGGACCACATGACACTAGGGAAATATATGGGGAACCACTAAACACCAGGGAAGATTATGGGGACACTAGAACACCAGGGAAACCTATGAGGGACCCTTAGATCACCAGGGAAATGTATGTGGTACCACTAGTCCACAAGAGAAGCCTGCGGGGGACAACTAAACCACCAGGAAGATGTGTAAGGCAGGGGGGTCACAGGTCAAATGGGGAAATTTAACAGTGAAACTTTAAAAATGGGGATGCAATGAAAACTATTACATAAAAGATGGTTGCTGGATTCAGAATATCCCTTAGAATGCATACACTAGACATTGTTTATGTGTTCAGTTATCACTTGTTGTTTTATAAAACATACTATTATAATAGACACCGCAACTGAGATAAATATCAAACTATATATTTACTATTGTTGACTACAAATCTTCTGCTTTTTTTTTCTGAAAATTTCAATGTAAATATCCATTGGCACAGTTGTAATGATTATTGCTTTCGTCAATAAAAGTATTTGTAAAAGAAAACTATTACATAAAAATATCATGATTCACCACGCCAACTTTCAAGACCTCTACAAAATAGCCTTCCTCCTTTAACCTTCCCTCCCTAATTTTTACCAGTATCTCCGTTCAAGGTGAAAAGTACACACTATAGGGAAAAAACATCTTTATGTCATTAACACTGTGCCAGGGACAGAATTTTAATTTTGTGGTAAATGGGAGAAATAGCCCAACTTTTTTTTTTCTACAGTAGCACTTTTTATTAAAACGATAAAGGGTGAAATTTTTGAAATTGTGTGAATATTTTTCGGCTTCATTTTTTTGTAACTAGGAGGCTGTTCATGCTTGTCATTCTGCAATGGATCCGCGGGATCTGTTGTAGTAAGCACACCTCACTGTGCAGTCTGTGATAATCCCAGGCAGGCGGATGCGTTCCCCATATATAGTCTATGGTGGTAACACATCTGCCCCGGATTGTAGCTGGACTGTTGGAGCGGACATCACACTGTCCACTCCCGCTGGTCTTGCATAAGTGGGAACTGAGCCTGACTGTGGCAGTATTCCACCTGAGCAAGTTATAAAACACAGCAGGAGCGGCAGCCTGTAATCCAGGTCCTTATTATCATGATTTGCTGTGGTTTTAGTGCAGCATACAGAATACGTGGCGGTTATGGGGTAGGGATGTGAACGCTATGGGACGGCAGAAACTGATTTGGGGTTTTTTATTCCCCTCTCTATTGCTATTTTTGGGTTTACTGTAAATAGTTTATGTACAAGTGTCTTTTATAATCTTTACTATTACATTTTTTTGCCACGTAGCAGTTTGTGTCAGTGCGCGGAGGGTGCGAGAAGGCGAGCCCCCCATTGTGTGTGAGGCCGGGGAGCCTTTTTCTGTTTTTTTTTTTTTTTTTTTTTTTAGATAAGATGCATTTTAATTATCGGTTTGAAGATGTCAGCGCAGCCGCTGCCTCACAAAGCACAGGGAAGTAACAAGCGAGTGTGTGTGTGTGTTAGATCTCCCTGCGGTATCATTAGCCACTCTTTTGTTTTGTTCTCTTAGGATGTAATCAGTGGATGTGAAACGTTAAAGTTTTAGAATTCACATCTGTTTGCAGGCAGCTGTGCCCGATCCTCCGATGTGCCAGAGCGCCAGTCTGCCCTTACGGCCATAGAATACGAGCGAGAACGGAGTGCTGCCAAGGAAGTGGGGGAATAATGCTGCTTTTTAATTAGGATCTACCGTAATAATTGAAGTAACTGATATTTTTGGCCTCCTGTTACATTGATTTGAAGCGCGCTGATGACTTATTTTATCCATATGACTTGAACGGTCTTCAGAAAAGCAGAAATATATCCATGGCCAGCTACCAGCAGTTCAGTCCATCTCTAGTCACAGCCTTGGTTACCCACAAACCCCTGCTTGAACCAATAAATGTTCACATTGTGATACATAATGGCGTCTATAAGCATGAGGCGATCGGCGGCGCAATTTTTCTAGTGTTTGGAAGCACTGTGCAGTTTACTACATGCAATTGTACAGTGCTTCCGATTTGTTGTGTTTTTCTTGTGTGTGTAACTTGTCGAAATAAAGTCTAAAATACTTGCTGGTTCCCCCCCCCCCCCAGGTTAATTTTCACCAACTTTCATAACCTCACCCCCAGCTCATGAGGTCATAAGCAGTCTTTACCTCCTATTAACGACGCGCTGATGACCACCTGTGCTAGGGGGCGGGGCTATGCACTGGAATTCGGACATCGAGAGAGCAGGCAAGTAGGTTAAACTTTGGGGCCCTTTCACCCCGGGCGTTGTGGTATTTTTGCTTCACCTCACCGCCGTGCAGTGAATGTCTATGAAGACTTCCATACTTCTGCGTTACGGCGCGGCAGAAGTGACGTTTTTGCCGCATCCCCATCGCAGGTCCTTATTGCGAGTCTTCTGCACGATCTGCATCTGCCTGAAGGTCATGTTAGTCTATGGCGATGCGTGGATCTTACCGGCATGGTGGCGCACATACGTGCGAAAGGTTATTTTTACAAAACGCTTCCATGCACTTCCGCATACACTGAAGCAGGAAGTGACGGCAAGGGCACGTCACTTCCTGCTTGGCACAATACCAGATGAGGAAAACTGCGTAGTATTCCCTGAAGTACCATTTTCGGCAGAGTGGCATCCACACTGCCAGTTTGTAATGTAAAACCGGCCTCAATGTGCAAAATTGGCTACAATGTCGCTGCAAAATCACTTTTGAAAGGCGATTCAAAAGTGAATTTACAGCACTTTATCTCGTGTATTGGAGCACAATCACTCCAAAAATGCTGCAAGATTGCCAGTGGTTTCCCCTCCATTGACTTGCTTAATTTGCCAGTGATTTAGAGGGCCCCAGGCTCGAGAGTAGGTTTACCTGGAGGCCGTATTATCCCTTCCTTAAATGCTGTGTACAGCTAGAATCCAATCATGCTACTGTTGTGTTGTCAGCTACAATATTTAGCATGACTGGAGCGAGAGAGTTATGCCAACAGGCTCCAGCCAACTGAAGGGTAGCATTGGTGTGATTGCCCTAATCTGTGGCCAATACTGTACTCTGCAAAGTACTGTGGTATATTAAAAAGGAACCTAAATGACGAAGAGTAGAATGCAGTACATTTTTCAGGATACCACCTACTTTTATGTTTAATATCCTGGTTTCAGCATTGGAAACGCTTCCTATAGCTATATTATTACTGTATGTTAGTATGTACTCTCTTGGTCATAACATACTTATGTCATTGTCATCGGAGTATTTGTCACTCTGTGTCACCAGCCGCCTCCTATGTGTTAGCCTAGCTCCATCACACCCAGCCGTGTGCCAGCCAGCAGACGGCAGCCCCGTCCATCACCTGATATCCGGCGCCACAAGAGGCAGACCTGACTAATGAGAATTTCTCTGTTTATACGGCGGCTTAAAAACCATCAACTGCGTTCGTAGCCGCACCGTACAAACCATAAATTTTCTTTGTTTAAAAGATGACTTTTTTTTTTTTTTCCTTCCAGCTAATGAGTAATCAAAATATAAAAAGAAAATGCTAACCATGATTATCATTGTTAATTAACATCTGTGCTAATTATGTCAATGTTGACTTTGATTTTCTGCCAGTTTCTGCGGGGTTCCTGTTGTGTGTATTTGCATTCCAAATATATAACTGATTACTGACGGAGATGGCTCGGAGGAGGCGGCGGCGGCTGCATGGCTTGTGTTCCTGATGCTTTGTTAGGTTCTGGCAGCCCGTTAAGTATTTATCACTCTCCAGTGCTTCATTATACATCCTGGTGAAGAGCCATATGTCTGGGATTGCAGATGTATGACACAATTCAGCTTCTTCTAAATTCAGCTACCCTTGTCTGAAATGGCGCAGATCAGAAAGCTGCTATGAGCATGGGTGTGTGTTTGTAGTGCTACAACCAGTTTTGCTTAGAGCCCTGCTAAACCCTGGCAGAATATTCTTCACCAGGGTTTGCCCTGCCCTGAGTCCTGGGCTGTGACAAGCAGAAGTGTAACTGTCGGGCATAAAATAAAAAAATCAAGTAATGAGGATGCTAACCAGGCAATCCAAAAGTTAAAAATCACAATTACTTTTCTTGTTGATAAATGATCATTCCCCAGTTTACCTGACTTTTTTTGGTACATTGCTGCACAAAGGAAGTTGCAGGGCATGCTGGGTTGTCCTTTTTTGCTTCTTGACTTTCCCATCAGAATTAACTAATGCAGCCTGATTGGCTGAAGCCACTTTCCCTCCTGTTTTCCCCTCCTACACCTCTGTTCCTCTCTGATTCGCCAATATTTCCCAGGCTGAGACGATGCACTTTCTATTGCAGAGCTGGGTGGGAGTGCCTGAAGACTGGGAGGAGGGCGGGGAATGCATACACAATGAGGCAGAGGAGAGCAAGGAAGGAAATGACATCGGGATTGGTTTCACAATAAAAACCGTTAAAATGGAGAATCCTAGGAAGGATTTTCTATTTTTTCACACTAGAAAAATCACTAAAATCAAAACATGGACAGTGCAATACATGTGTTATGTAAGTAGAGCAAGTATTTATCTACTTATATATGTGTTTTTTGTTTTCTGAGATAGTATGGCTGACAGCTCCTCTTTAATGTGTCCCTGAGGCGACATGTGACATGAGGTAAACAGGTGTATGTACAGTGCAAAACACATTAATAACCTGGCTGTTTTACTTGTTTTATTTTTCTGCCTGAAAGAGTTAATTTCTAGGCATGGAAGTAACAGATTCTGTCTTGTCGGAAATGTAGTAAAGATCACGATAAGTAAATTACAGCCATAAAAGTTTTTCTGGCAAAATACAACATCTGAGCTCAGCGGAGAGATGTAAAACGTCAATAGTTCATGTATTCTAACACTGGGATGCTTAATAGGCTGCCACTGATTCCAGACAGTAAACCTTCAACCTACTTTGTAAATGTTTAAATACAAAAGAAAACCCTGGGATACTTAAAGCAGTCATTTCTAGGAGTAGGAGGATAAATATGGTTTATCTCATCAGTTTATTTTCACCTCCGGTTCACTTCAACTGGTTCTGGACCAACGCAGTATGAATTTATGTCCAGCAGGTGCTGCAGCGACCCTGACTGGATGTAGATTCAACGTCGCACTTAATCGCGCTACCACGCCGTTACCGCCATTCTCGCCGCTTTGTACCCGCCGCAATTCGCTCACTCTGCCGTCTATAAGATGGCAAAGCTCTGTAAGCAGATCAGGAGCCGCTTTCATTGGCTCCTGACCCCGTGATCACAGAGAGCCAATCACATTGGCTCCCATTGATA
Organism: Hyperolius riggenbachi; assembly: GCF_040937935.1. Classification (NCBI taxonomy): domain Eukaryota; kingdom Metazoa; phylum Chordata; class Amphibia; order Anura; family Hyperoliidae; genus Hyperolius; species Hyperolius riggenbachi. The sequence continues at coordinate 36,542,868 of NC_090655.1, read as the reverse complement.
GACAGCGTTAGGAGCCAATGAAAGCGGCTCCTGACCGGCCGCCAGCCCTCTGCCGTCAGAGAGAAAGAGAGGGGCCTGTGGCGATGGGGCAGCGTCGTGACCAGTGGTTCATCGGGAGGCGACGTTTTACCGTGCCAGCAGTCTCTGCTCCTTAAGGTACGGAAGTGGTTAATGTCATTTCTGTCAGAAGAAGTTGGCCTTCACCACTTTGAGTACTGCTGGAGATTTGTTCTGGTTGGTTGAGACTGCAGGTTAGTTGGGCTCCGAATAACCGGATCTCTACTGTATGTTCTGATGAAGGCACCACATACTGCCTGCAAACTGCCATTACTTTTCGTTGCATTCTGTAACCTGACACAGTGACTTCACCTTGCCCTTTGTGGGTTGTGTGTTTGCCTCAGTCTCCATCTTTATACCAGCCTGACTCACAAGCAGCTGGACTATGACAGTGTAATAACTTTAGTTTCCATTTCACATCTCTTTGAACATCATTGAAGCTCAAAATCGAGCCAGTATTACATTTCATGTGAAGTCAAGATGTTCTTTCAGTTACCATGGCAACTCTAAAGTGTTCAGTGTCTTTGTAGTGGGTTTCTGTGATATCAGCCTGGAAGCTGTGATATCAGTCTGGGGGCCTTCAATAACTCTGACTGAGGGATTCCAGTTTTCATTTCCTGCTCTGGTCAGGATTAGATCGTGTAATTCTCAATTTATTCCAGTGTACCAGAACAGCCACAATGCTGTATTAAGTTGCCGTATGCACTAAGCTATAGGGCCATACAGTTACATTCTAGAGATTAATTGGTGATGTTACCTACTCCCTTGCATTCAAGTCTTGTTCTATTGCGTGTGTGTGTGTGTGTCCAGTGTGTGTGTCCAGTGTGTGTGTCCAGTGTGTGTGTCCAGTGTGTGTGTCCAGTGTGTGTCGTCCAGTGTGTGTGTCGTCCAGTGTGTGTGTCGTCCAGTGTGTGTGTCGTCCAGTGTGTGTGTCGTCCAGTGTGTGTGTCGTCCAGTGTGTGTGTCGTCCAGTGTGTGTGTCGTCCAGTGTGTGTGTCGTCCAGTGTGTGTGTCGTCCAGTGTGTGTGTCGTCCAGTGTGTGTCGTCCAGTGTGTGTCGTCCAGTGTGTGTGTCGTCCAGTGTGTGTGTCGTCCAGTGTGTGTGTCGTCCAGTGTGTGTGTGTGTGTGTCGTCCAGTGTGTGTGTGTGTGTGTGTCTTCGCTTGATCTTGATTTTCAGTATGAAGACACACAAGGTGTGTGTTTGTGGGTGTCGTTCCAGTGTGTTTGTTTATAGGTGTCATCCAGTGTGTGTGTGTTTGTGGATGTCGTCCAGTATGTGTGTCTTCCTATGTGTAGGTGTGTTTCGTCCAGTGTGTGTGTCTTCCTGTGTGTAGGTGTGTCGTCCAGTGTGTGTTTGTGTGTGTGTTTCAGTCTCATTGTCCAGAAACATGACGCCGTAGCAAATGCTATAAAAGTCAGTTCAGGTGATCAAATTAGTGATGTGTGAAAGTTCACAGACTTGTAGTAACGAGTAGGGGCAAGAGATCAATTTCACGACATACAGGGTGTTCGGTACCTGCCAGCCTTTGGCGGAAATACGGTTATATAGCACTCACTCTTATTTGTTTTGTTTACGTTTAATTCTTTACAATCCATTTTCCCGATCACCCACATCCCTCCAACACATCATTTTTTTCCCCCTGGTCTGCAGGGGGATGTGGGTGATTGAGTGAATGTTGCTGCGGGGGATCAGGCCTTGACTCACATGCCAGCGTATAAACAATATTACAAGGCATGGTACGTAAGGTGATCAAAGTGTCCAACACTAATCCATATAGGCTCACACAGTGCTGGACTATATCTGGCATTGGTGGCCGGAAAGGCGAGCTCAAATACACCCGCGTAATATTTTAATTATATAGGGCTCTGGGATAATTGACCATGGCCAGTAAACTACCGTATAATAGGGTGGCAAGACTCTGTTCTTGGTCTGAGCTGCAGCGCAGGCAGGTAGTAGTAAAAAGTAGATAAGACTATGCTGTGTATCCCTGAAAACAAGTCACTGGCTTGTATTAATTTTTGCCCCCAAAGATGTGCCTGGGCTTATTTTCAGGGGCCTTATATTCCTTCCCCACTTTCCCTTTCTCGAAGCTGCCAGTGTGCTTCTGTAGCGATCAGGCACCAGCTCTGTCATCCCGGCACACAACTGATAACCTTGCTGTGTGCCGGGATGACAGGACCGGTGTCTGACCGGCAATGCACCGCATTGTCACCTTGCTGGCCGCCTTTTCCTGCTGCTGTGCATTGTTTGTAGCTTGTACTGTATTGGAGTAGCAGCGAGTGCAGTGATTGGTCCAATAATGGAGTCATGATCCCGCCTTCGACACCATGGGCCCCAGTAGAAACACAAGTTGCCTGAAACTGCTCTAGGAACAGAGGCAGGGAGTTGGGACACATCAGAGGACAGCAGCAAAGAGGATGGACACAGGGGGACAGAGGAAGACACTTGGCACACCAGGAGGACATGGGGAACAGGGAAGACACAGCGGAGGACAGGATACATTACGGTACCGTAATAACACACGTTGCCACCTTTTCCCTACAGTAACTGCTGCTAGGGCTTACTTTCGGGGTAGGACTCCTATTTCAGGCATACTCAAAATTTCAGGTAGGGCTTCTTTTCAGGGAATGTCTTATTTCCAGGGAACCACGGTAACAGGATGAGCTTTGTTAATATAAGTGGTTCATATTCTTTATTTGACTGCCAAATAGTTGATTTTTGACACCGAGAAAATATGGATCTGTTATTGATACTTTAGTGGTTTTTGTCATCCCGAATAAACTTTATTTCTGCCCAATTTATAGTGTGCGCCACCCCCTTCAAACATGCAAACTCCAAAAGTTGCAAAATTGGAGTTTCAACAGACCCAGCACTAGTTTGCTATTCAAAAAGCATTTATTATGCATAACATTTTCCAACAAGTACAGTTCAATGAACAGCCAGGGATGGGCTTCTCAGTAGCTACGAAAAGCCGTAGCTACTCAGATTCGAAACAACACTTTGCGTATGACGCTATTGACACGCAGAGGATCCCGTGGACTTGTGGGTAAGGTAACCCTCCGTCACCCGTGGTCACAGCTAATTAATCAGCTCTTCATTAACACTTCGAATCAGAGTAGCTACGGTTTGTTATTTCGTGTGCCTCTAAGGAAGCGGTTGTTTACCGCAAAACGTGTGAGGCCTTTTGTTGGGTTCTATTCCTTGACCTGTATCTTCTTTAAAGTTTTTAGTGTATAATAAATGTGATGCTTTTTGGTTAGCAAACTAGTGCTGACTCCGTCTCCAACATATGGAGTTAGTAAACTATATTTCGCTAATGGCTCTAGTGCACTAAGCTGTCCTCTCGTTGTCCAGGTGGTGGGCCACAAGGAAGGTCTGGATGTGATGGAGCGTGCTGACCCTCTCTTCCTGCTGATTGGTCTGCCTACCATCCCAGTCATGCTTATTCTGGGCAAAATGATTCGCTGGGAGGACTACGTACTCAGGTTGTGGCGTAAATATTCCAATAAATTGCAGATACTTAACAGCATATTTCCAGGTAAGTTGACATTTTTGCTTCTGCATAGTATAGAAAGATTACTGGTATGTGACATTCGGAACTGTGGGCTCAACAGTATTGGCTCTCCGATTGTATGGTTAGTTCATTGTGGAATGAACTTTATGCCTGCTACACACCATGCAATTTTCCAGTCTGGTCGACAGGAAATGCCCTATAGCTTTTTAATTTCCATCAAGAAAAGGGTCGATTTTTAGATCGGTACTGCACAAAATGTGTCCCTTTCTTGCACAGCTGAGGAGTCGGTACAAAAATCATCCGTTCTCCTCAGTTTATGAAACCACCACTTACTCTGTACCCAATATTTCTCAGACTCCACAGCCCTTGCAGGGCTATGGAGTGTATACAAAAGTCATCCAAATTGGACTTCTCCGTTTATGAAACCTCCAACTCTGACTCCAGGTACCCAAAAATTGCTTAGACTCAGCTAAAAACTATCAAATGGCAGGAAATATTACTCAATCTGATGGGAAAATTGCATGGTGTGTACCCCTTTTGAACTCCTCTCTAAAGAACCATAATTGTTATTATTAACCTTTGCTAGTAAATTCCAGCATATTGTGCAGTGCCGCAATTTGTAAGAAGTGTAGATAAAAAACTGGAGACTGTCACAAAAACATTGTTATTTAGTACTTCTATAGCGCCGACATCTTAAGCAGCTCTGTATAGAGTATATATAGTCTTTTCACTTAACTGTCCCTCAGAGCGGCTCACAATCTAGTCCCTACCATAGTCTTATGTCTGTGTATGTATAGTGTGGTTTATGTAACGTAGTCTAGGGACAATTTAGGGGGAAGCCAATTAACTTATCTGTATGTTAAAGGGACCCTGAGCAGTGACTTGAATTAAAAGATTTCACTTACCTGGGGCTTCCTCCAGCCCACCCTAGGCCGCGAGGTCCCCCGGCGTCGTCCTGGTTCCTCTCTGTGTGCCTCCGGCGGCTCCCGTTACCGGCTACATCCGGGTTGGCTCTTCCTGGATCCTGACGCTCATCGTCATCACGCCGGCCGCTACGTGTCATCACGCTGGTTCTGTGCATGCGTGGTTTAGCGTTAGAAAATTACGACGAGAGTCAGGATCCAGGAAGAGCTGACCCTAAACCCGGCCCGGCTGTCGCTGATAACGGGAGCCGCCGGAGGCACACGGAGAGGAGCCAGGAGGGCGGCGGGGAACCTCGCGGCCTACGGTGGGCTGGAGGAAGCCAGAGGTAAGTGAAATCTTTTAATTTAAGTCACTGCTCAGGGTCTGTATGTTTTTGGGTTGTGGGAGAAAACCGGAGTGGCCGGATGAAACCCACGCAGACACAGGAAGAACATACAAACTCTTTGTAGATGTTGCACTGGGATTTGGACCGAGGACCCAGCGTTGCAAGTCGAGAGCGCTAACCACTACGCCACCATGCTGCCCACATAACGTTGGGATAGTGGGTGGGTGCCTTGGGGATGTTCCTTATTAGCCAATTAGGATGAGCAGGCAAGAACGAGAATCAGTTTTGCCTGCCACAAAACTGAACCAGTGTATTAGGGGATGGTGCGCAATAGAGAGGGTTAACGGGCTTATAAGGCCACCTCTTGCCGATGCATTGCTCTCGATATTCCCAACACATCCGCTTTTACAGCCAGTAATGCTAATTCCTTAGTGGAACACATCTTTGGTACGTACATAATAGTGTACTTAAACCTTCATCATCTAGAATGGTCATTCCCTTTATACAGACACTGCATGTGTCCGTGGTAATTCTATCTTTCTAAAAACCCATCATCCAACAATAGTTATTTTGGAAGTTCTCTAGTTTCACAAGTTTTGTTCTGCTTGGCCTATTTTACTTGAAGGTGATCCTGCAGTTGGTTCCTGTGTAACCTTCTGTACCTCAGCAGCACTGACTGCTGTCATAAACTTAAGTCTTTTGAGACCTGGTGAGCTCCCATATTATTATTATTTATTCGATTTATATAGTTTACACATATTACACAGGGCTTGGCAATAAAAAGTTTACAGACCATGATACTGGTGACAGACAACACAATCCAGGTAATAAGCAATACACAATGCCAAATCATGCACTATGGTGATAGTCCCAGTAATGTACGATCAGGTAGCATACACAAGGAGGGAGGGCCCTGCCAAAGGTTTACAATCTAAAGGGAGGGGTGGTACCTTATCGAACTTCCCATAAATCATTAATTGATAAATAATTGGCCTAATTTTAAATTTGTCCAAAAGCAATCCATGAGATTTTCAATCCTTTCATTTAACTTCCTGTCCAAACCTTAGTAGTTAATCCTCAACTTCGTCAAAGAAATTCTGATTTGTTTCTTTTGTGTACTGACAATTTAGATAATTTCTTAATTATCTATGAGATTTTAGACAAGTTACTTTCTTCTATTTTTTTTGTTCTACATTTGTTATCAGTTGTTTTAGGTCTTTAGGTTGATCTACTCCCATGTTTTCTAGTTAACTCACCAAGTAATAGCAAGTCAATTAATCCAATTTACAATATAGTTGGCATTTTAGATAGGATTACATACAACTTCAGTTGTGATGGTTTTCTAATATGATAGAGACCACAAGTCTAACATTTTGTAGAGCCTCCAGCCTGAGGGACCAAGAACATAGGAGGGGTCTTCACTAGTAGGAAAAATTAACAGTTATTTTTAATGTTGTTTGCTTTTCTGATTGAACAGATTGCCATCCTTTTTTTTTTTTTTTTTTCTTTTTTTTTTGTTCTTCTAGTAGTTAGTCATATATAACTGTTTTTAAATTTACATATTGACAATTGTAACCAACCTCCGTTGTTGACTGGAATTTACTTTCTTTAACCGCTTGTATTTTTTTTCTTATGTAAATCTTCTTCAATAAAGATTTCAATGTTAAAGGGAGGGGGTGGTGACACAATAGGAGGGGGATGCATCCAGATGTTTTTGGCCGGAAGAGTTGGAGATAATCAGATATTCTGACTGTTAGGTTGGCCACACATCGTTTCCTTTCCACCAATACTAATGCCAGGCAGATGTTAAAGGGACCAGACATTACCTAGGGGGTGGGAGGATTGTGTCAGGAGCAGGAAGGGGCGTGGCTGGGTTCTCTAACCAGAATTCTGGCCAAGCATCTGGACTCGCTGAGGCTCAGTAAAGTCTCAATAGTGGCATCAGCCTGAGCTGTGAAGTCTAAATAATATCCTTGCCACCGGCTCACTGACATTGTGAAGTATTGCTTTGACATATGCTCCCTCTTCTCTCAGGAATTGGGTGTCCAGTCCCTCGGGTACCAGCTGAGGCCAACCCTTTGGCAGATCACGTCTCTGCTACTCGCATTCTGTGTGGAGCTCTGGTCTTCCCCACCATTGCTACAATTGTTGGCAAACTGATGTTCAGCAGTGTTAACTCCAATCTACAGAGGACAATTCTGGTAAGCGTTTTGGCTTGCAAATGTGTGGCTATAATGCAAGGAATGTAAAAGTTTATGAAGTCTGGTAGCTGTGAATGCTCATTTGATATTACTTTAAAGTTTAACTGTCAGGCATAAAATCAAAAATCAATTCTTTATTTTTATCTGATAAACAAGTAATACGGATGCTAACCAGGCAATCCAAAAGTTAAAATCTCTATTACTTTTCTTGTTTATAAATTATCGTTCCCCAGTTCACCTGACTCTTATTTGGTACGTTGCCGCGCAAAGGAAGTTGCAGGGGATGCTGGGATGTCTTTTTTTTTTTTTCTTCTGTACATTAGTTAAGCCTGAGGGGAAATAAAGAAGCAAAAAAGACAACCCAGCATGCCCTGCAACTTCCTTTGTGTGGCAACGTACTAAATAAGAATCACGTAAACCAAATAAGAGTCACGTAAAAGTAATAGAGATTTTAACTTTTGGATTGCCTGATTAGCGTCCGTATTACTTTTTTACCAGATGAAAATAAAGCATAGATTTTTGATTTTGTGCCTGACAGTTACACTAAGTTAATGATCAAATAGGTTTCAGAAATGACTTGGGTTTTTCCCAGTACCTGGATCTTGCTGTTCCTCTGTAGATGCAAGTTGCAGAAAAGTTCTTCAGTTAGTTAGGCATGGTCTACTTGAAATTACACATCAAAAAGTTTTTTAATAATAAAATAAGAACATATTTATTCATTTATTGCATTTTGCTCACTCCCATTCTTTGTGAGAAGCTCCTCCTGTTGTCACAAGGTGGGACAATACCTGCTCATTCTTAAAGGACATCTGAGGTGAAAATAAACGGATGACAAAAACAATTGTATTCATCCTTCTTCTCCTAAAAATGACTTTTAGATATCCCACAGTTTTATTTTATATTTAAATCTAGTTTAATTTTGAATGGGAAAATGTAAACTGCAGCCATTCTTACACTGTTAATTACAGGGTTCTCAAACTTGGCACACTTGGTCACTGGGTGACTGGGAATAATATTCATGAAAGTGGGTGGAGCCTACAACAGCCAATCAAAATTCACCTATTTATTTTCAATGGGAATATTTAAATTGCTGCCATTCTAACACTCTTAATGGCAGAGGCTTCAAACTTGCTACAGTCGGTCTTTGGGTGACTGGGGTCCAAATTCACAAAAGGGCGGGACCACAAACAGCCAATCAGATTTCCTTGGTGGATAAACTACTTCCGTTCACACATTTTTCATGCCTGGCAGCTCACAAACTTGGTCATTGAGTGACTGTGTGTCCAGGTTACAAAAAGTGGGCGCAGCCAAAAACAAATTTTACTGGGAAAATATAAACTGTAGCCATTATTACACCGTTAATGGCAGGGATCTTAAACTTTGCACAGTTGGTCACTGGGTGAATGAGATTAAGATTTTGCAAGGTAGGTGGAGCCTACAACAGCCAATAAAAATTCACCTTTCGATTTTCAAAGGGAATATTTAAGCTGCTACCATTATCTTATACTGTTAATAGCAGATGCCTCAAACCTGGTACAGTTGGTCACTGGGTGATTAGGGTTCAAATTCAGAAATGGGGCGGAGCCACAAACAGCCAATCAGATTTGTTTATTTTTCAATGGGGATATACAAAGTATTGATACCAAGGACCGCAAAACTGATAAACTTGATAATTGAGTGACTGTATGTCAAGGTTAGAAAAAGTGGGCGGCGCCAACAACTTCATTTTTTACATGGCTGGGTTCCCAAACCTGACACAATTGGCCACTGGGTGACTGGAATTAATATTCAGAAATGTGGGTGGAGCCTAAAACAGCCAATCAAAATTCACCTATTGATTTTCAAGCGTTATATTTACAGTAGCTTGCAAAAGTATTCGGCCCCCTTGAAGTTTTCCGCATTTTGTCACATTACTGCCACAAACATGAATCTATTTTATTGGAATTCCAGTTGAAAGACCAATACAAAGTGGTGTACACGTGGGAAGTGGAACGAAAATCATACATTATTTCAAACAGATTTTTACAAATCGATAACTGCAAAGTGGGGTGTGAGTAATTATTCAGCCCCCTGAGTCAATACTTGGTAGAACCACCTTTTGCTGCAACTACAGCTGCCAGTCTTTTAGGGTATGTCTCTACCAGCTTTGCACGCCTAGAGACTGAAATCCTTGCCCATTCATCTTTGCAAAATAGCTCCAGCTCAGTCAGATTAGATTGACCGTTTGTGAACAGCAGTTTTCAGATCTTGCATCAGATTCTTGATTGGATTTAGATCTGGACTGGGCCATTCTAACACATGGATATGTTTTGTTTTAAACCATTCCATTGTTGCCCTGGCTTTATCTTTAGGGTCGTTGTCCTGCTGGAAGGTGAACCTCCGCCCCAGTCTCAAGTCTTTTGCAGACTCCAAGAGGTTGTCTTCCAAGATTGCCCTGTATTTGGCTCCATCCATCTTCCCATCAACTTTGACCAGCTTCCCTGTCCCTGCTGAAGAGAAGCAACCTCAGAGCATGATGCTGCCACCACCATTTTTGACAGTGGGGAATGGTGTCTTCTTAGTGATGTCCAGTGTTAGTTTTCTGCCACACATAGCGTTTTGCATTTTGGCCAAAAAAGTTCCATTTTGGTCTCATCCGACCAGAGCACCTTCTTCCACATGTTTGCTGTCAGCCCCCCCGGCCCCCACCCCCCCATGGCTTGTTGCAAACTGCAAACGGGACTTCTTATGCTTTTTCTGTTAACAATGGCTTTCTTCTTGTCACTCTTCCATAAGAGCCAACTTTGTGAAGTCCACAACTGATAGTTGTCCTATGGACAGATTCCCCCACCTGAGCTGTAGATCTCTGCAGCTCGTCCAGAGTCACCATGGGCCTCTTGACTACATTTCTGATCAGCGCTCTCCTTGTTCGGCCCGTGAGTTTAGGTACACGGCCTTGTCTTGGTAGGTTTACAGTTGTGCCATACTCCTTCCATTTCTGAATGATCGCTTGAACAGTGCTCCATGGGATGTTCAAGGCTTTGGAAATCATTTTGTATCCTAAGCCTGCTTTAAATTTCTCAATAACTTTATCCCTGACCTGTCTGGTGTGTTCTTTGGACTTCATGGTGTTGTTGCTCCCAATATTCTCTTAGACAACCTCTGAGGCCGTCACAGAGCAGCTGTATTTGTACTGACATTAGATTACACACAGGTGCGCTCTATTTAGTCATTAGCACTCATCAGGCAATGTCTATGGGCAACTGACTGCACTCAGACCAAAGGGGGCTGAATAATTACGCACACCCCACTTTTCAGTTATTTATTTGTAAAAAATGTTTGGAATCGTGTATGATTTTCGTTCCACTTCTCACGTGTACACCACTTTGTATTGGTCTCTCATGTGGAATTCCAATAAAATTGATTCATGTTTGTGGTAGTAATGTGACAAAATGTGGAAAACTTCAAGGGGGCTGAATACTTTTGCAAGCCACTGTACATTGCTACCATTCTTACACTGTTAATGGCAGAGGCCTCAAACCTGATACAGTCAGTTATTGGGTGACTGGGGTCCAAATTCACTAAAGGGGGTGGAGCCACAAACAGCCAATCGGATTTTTAGATTGATTTCAGCCATTCTGTTATTGGCAGGGTTCTCAAACTTGACACAGTTGGCCACTGAGTGACTGGGACTAATATTCAGGAAAGCCAATCAAAATTCACCTTTTCATTTTCAAGGGGAATATTTACATTGCTGCTATTAATACACTCTTAATGGCAGAGGTCTCAAATCTGGTACAGTCAGTCACTGGGAGACTGGGGTTTAAATTCTGAAAAGGGAGCCGGCCAAGAACAGCCAATCAGATTTGTTTAATTTCAATGGGAAAAGGCAACTTATTGATGCCAAAGACCCCACAGCTCATAAACTTGGTCATTGAGTGACTGTATGTCAAGGTTAGAAATAGTGGGCGGAGCCAAAAACAACTAACTTTTTATATGGGAAAATGTAAATTGCAGCTATTCTTACACTATTAATGGCAGGGTTCTCAAACTTGACACAGTTGATCGCTGGGGGACTAGGATTAATATTTGGAAAAGTAGGTGGAGCCTACAAGAGCCAATCAAAATTCACCTATTGATTTTCAAGGGGAATATTGAAACTGCTGTCATTCTTACACTGTTAATGGCAGAGGCCTCAAACCTGCTACAGTCGCTCATCAAGTGATTGGGGTTCAAATTTACTAAAGGGCCGTTGCCGCAAACAGCCAGTCAGATTTGCTTATCTGGATAAACTGCTTCCATTCACACAATTTTGATTCCAGGAACCCAACAGCTCACAAACTTGGTCATTGAGTGACTGTGTGTCAAGGTTACAAAAAGTAGGTGGAGTCAAAAACAGATTTTTCTGGGAAATTGTAAACTGCAGCCCTTCTTCACTGTTAATGGCAGGGTTCTCAAACTTTGCACAGCTGGATACTGGGTGACTGGGATTAATATTCAGAAAAGTGGATGGAGCCTAAAAAAACCAATCAAAATCACCTGTTTTTCAAGGGGATTATTAAAATTGCTGCCATTCTTGCACTGTTAATGGCACAAGCGTCAAACCTGTTGTAACCTACAGTTAGTCATTGGGGTTCAAATTCAGAAAAGGAGACAGAGCCACAAACAGTTTAATTTCTTGGGAAAATACAAATTATTGATGCCAAGGACCCCAAAGCTCACAAACTTGGTCATTGAGTGACTGTGTCCAGGTTACAAAAAGTGGGCGGAGCCAAAAACAAATTTCACTGGGAAAATATAAACTGCAACCCCCCTTACACTGTTTATGGCAGGATTCCCAAACTTTGCCCAGATGGTCACTGGGTGACTGAGATTAAAATTCAGGAAAGTGGGTGGAGCCTATAATAGCCAATCAAAATTCACCTGTTGATTTTCAAGGGTAATATTTAAATTGCTGCCATTTTTACACTGGTAATAGCAGATGCCTCAAACCTGCTACAGTTGGTCATTGAGTGACGGGGTTCAAATGCTGGAGAGGGGCACAGCCACAAACAGCCAATCTGATTTGTTTAATTTGTATGAGAATATATAAATTATTGATGCTAAAGACCCCAAAGCTCACAAACTTGGTCATTGAGTGTTTGTGCGTTAGGGTTAGACAAAGTGGGCGGAACCAACACCAGTCAAATACATACCTGGGCAACGCCGGATCATCAGTGGGTGGAGACAAATACAAATTTAACTGGGAAAATGTAAACTGCAGCCATTCTTACACTGTTAATGGCAGGGTTATTAAACTTTGCACAGTTGGTCACTCAGTGAATGGGATTAATAATCAGAAAAGTGGGTGGAGCCTACAAAAGTGAATAAAGCTTCACCTATTGCTTTTCAAGGGAATATTTAATTGCTACCATTCTTGCACTGTTAATGGCACAGGCCTTAAACCTGGTACAGTTGGTCATTGGGTGACTGGGGTTCAAATTCAGAAAAGGGGGTGGAGCCACAACAGCCAATCAGATTTTTTCATTTCAATGCAAATTACTGATGCCAAAGACCACAAAGCTCACAAACTTGGTAATTGAGTAATTGTGTTAGGGTTAGAAAAAGTGGGTGGAGCCGACACCAGCCAAATATTAGTTAGTAATAGTATTTCTTATAAACATTAGAATGACGTAAGTATCACTCGAGGGTGATTTACTGCGCTAGTCTGGCTTCTGGTCTTGCCCTTTTTGGAGGTCCATTGGCACTGTATCACTCGAGGCCATAGAAAGTTCAGAAAACACTTCAGTACTTGGCAGTGCATGTGGGGCATTGTGGCCAATGGTTGCTCTTCATGTAACCTTGTTTTATTTTCTAGGGTGGGATTGCTTTCGTTGCCATAAAAGGAGCTTTCAAGGTGTACTTCAAGCAGCAGCAGTACTTGCGCCAGGCTCACAGGAAGATCCTCAACAACCCCGAGGCGGAGGAAGTATAAGGTTCACCACCACGTCTGTGTGTCGTACAATCTCATGCGCAAGGTTCGACTGTGTCGTCGTGACTCCTCGCCATCATGCAGCCCCAGGATTTCGCCACATGCTGCTGTCTTTGCGTTTTCTTTTGTACAAGACACATGAAAGCACTTTTGTATGGCAGAAGAAGTAACTTAAGGAAGGAGCAGGATGCGCTGTCTCATCTCTGACTTCATCTTGACACATCTTTTGAGTTTTGCATCTAATGAGCTGGAGAAAGGCCCCATGTGACACTGTATATCCCGAAGGAGAAACCTTGTGTGATTGGATGGAATGAACTGAAGTATTTGGTTGCCATTTTTGTCTTTTTTTTTTTAAAAATAATTTTAGCACTTGCACAGTAATTTAAATTTAGGATTAAAATGAATTTTTTTGTTTTAATTCAATCTTCAAATCCAATTTGCTGCCAAATGGTAACGTTTCAGCGTCAGGCTGTATAATGCGTCGTCTGTGGGAGGCGTGTTTGTCTCATTAGGACACGCCTCTCATTCCCTTACTCCTCGTCCTGCTTCTCTTGTGTAGACTTACTGTATATACGTTTCTGCGGACTGCTCTCCTTCATCACTGGCCTTATACTGCATGTGCTTCGTCATAGGCACACTGTCGCCTATAGAAAGGAATACTCCGGTGTGTGTCAGTTGCTTGTAGTGGCCAGTCACATTTAGGGTTATTCAATTATATTTGATTTCATAGTTCAGTCATATAAAGGAATTCTCTATTCCTACTTAAAGGATGTGTAATTTATAACATGCATACGCTAAATCAGCCCTGAATTGCCCTAATGAGCATTGCATTTTTTCTCCATTAATAGTTCTGTGGACCTCAGGCAGCTGCAAATGTGTCATAGATTTTACTACGGGCGGTCCTGAAGGAGTTATACTGGAGTCCAGTGGCTCCTCCCAGCTTCCCCTGCCTCTGTCTTATCCCTGCCCACTCCCTAGGACTAACCTTCCAAGCATTACTTACCTGTGATCCACATGTCAGCTCTGATTTGTTGGTAAACAGGAGAAAAGTGGATTACAGAGTGCTTTCTTAAAGCGGAATATAACCCTGCATTTCAACTTTGCTCTAAAACATTATTTACAGTATATTATATGAAACCAGCTTTTTTTTTTTTTACTAGACCAGCTTTGGAAGGGTTACACACTGCTTTAAAGTTCCTGGAGATTTCTGCAGAGGCATGGGAAGCTGACATAGATACATTTTGTTTACATAAATGTATCTAAGTGTGGAATGTGACTCATCTCTCTGACTGAGGAGTTGGAGGACAGCCAAAGAGTGTGTAACATTTCTCAATAGATACATATAACTAAATAGAATGTAACAATCTGAACTTCTGCATATCTCTCCACGGAACTTTAATATGCTGTAAATAATGTTTTAGAGCAAAGTTGAAATGCAGGGTTATATTCCGCCTTAAGGCCGTATACATGCTCTAACAAACCGCCTGATTTTGGTCTGTTGGACGACAGTCAGACGTGTACGGGTAGCAAATAAATAGACAAGAGACTGATAACAGGCGGTTTGCCCGATCCATCCGGCGAATCAACTCACATGACTGTTGGGCTGATATCGTTCACTTGGCCACATGTGTACAACTTTGACATTTGAAAAGCTCTTGCTAATGTAATGCTATCAGTGTAATCCCACTAGAGCGATGTGATTTTATAAAAATCCCCCATAGCATTGCATTAGCAAGAGCTTTTCAAATCACAGCTTATTTCAGGAATCTGTACATTGAGGTAGACAAAAACAGAGAAGGCTGGCGGCTGCTCCAGAACACTGAAAGCAAATAAAAAGTGCTTAAAAATAAATGTGTAGAGACCTTGAAGTTGATGTGAGTTACAGATTGGCTTGACTGCTGTGAGCCTACGCATAGATTTCACGCTCTAAGTACACCTATCTGTAGCGCTACTAGAATGGTTTTGGAGTTTGAGGTCAGCTAGGGCAGCTGCTGCTCATTCATCTCTTTGACCTTGTAGTGATTACAGACCACTATTAACAGCACCTGTGTGTACATAATAGCATCGACCCAGATAGCTTCATAGTTCCGATATCTGTGAGGCTATGGGGCTCTAGAGTTTGTTTGGTAAACACACTCAGGATTGGAAATTACCGTAGGTATCTGATAGGTTAACAACTGTTAAAGTACACCTGAAGTGGAGGGGGGGGGGGGGGAGGAATAAATGCTTACCTCAGTTGCAGAAGCCTGGATGGTCCAAAGGCATTCCAGAGCCTTGGTAGAACCCTTGCACAGATCTTCTTTATCTTCTGGCCGTGCTCCCAGCCATAGACGAGCCCATCCGGACTGGGCATGTGTGATTAAGGTCCGCACATGCCCAGTAGTAAAAGTTGCTGATAAACAGCCAAGACCGGATGTGCTTGTCCACGACCTTGCTTGCGGTCTGAAGAAACCTATTCGATTTGCTGAGTGCAATAGGTATAGAGGGACTCTGTTTTTAAAATCACTTCTGACAGTTAAATTTGTCTCCTCTTATTATAATGCAAATTATCTGAAGTGAATCAATTTTTCCCCACACAAAATAAAGCAAATTCAGAGCTTGGATGTTCTTCCATGTCAAGGCTTTCAGGAGCAGCCTAAATAAAGGCACTTGCTAATAAATGGTACGGTAATCCCTGTACAGCTATATTCAACTGTACAAACACTTTTCTTTGCTTATCTGACACGGAGGGAAAAGTGTTTATATGAAAAGCAAAGGGTGACGGTCTTAGAGCAGTGTTTCTCGACATTTTATTGGTATGTACACCTTTTAAAACCCTGTACTCACCAAGTACCCCCTAGCATAGTAAACATTATCAAATTTACCCCTTGACAAATTGTAGTACATGATAATTGGTTCTAAACCATTTCCAAACATTTTCTATTCAAGGAAGGGAGTCCTTATTACTTTGAAAAGTGGAAATTCCTTTGAAGGAGACCCGGGGGCTTTAACTGGAGTAGAACGCTAGAATATGCTAAATTAAATGACCCAAAAGTTCTACCGGTTATTACAAATTTTCCCTTATAATTTGAAAGATTTCTGGAAAAAACCATTTCTGTTGTTGTGAACATGGGCTTTCAGAATGGGTTTTACACCTCATGCAACTTTAAAGGAAAGAACACATTTGTTGGAAAATTGATATATCACTGCTGCACCATTTAGAAATTTGATGTTCTCAAAATAACCATCCCATTTCAGTCTGAAACTAGTATTGTTTTGACATGGCAGAACATAAATGTGCAGCTTCAAAACAGAAGGTATTTGCAATCCTTCAGCTTTATGTGCGCAAGGAAGAACTCCCATGATTTATCACTTCTAAATATGAAAATCGCCTCTTTGTGTCTTTCACTGACCCAGAACCGCTAGAGTGAAAATCGTACCTGTCATCTGTTCTAGGTGTGTGGCGTTTAGGGGACATAAAGGGATTATGTGCATATTCAGTACTGATTCATCATGGGAGATCTTCCTTGCACACATAAAGGCTGAATAATTGAAATGCTTTGTCGTTGTTTAAGAAGGGAAATGTGAGGGTGGGGTTGTATATTCAAAATAATACTTATAATAGTACTTTGGAAATGGGGCTTCATTAGACCCCAGCAATAGTGTTTTTCAAATTCGCTATAGCCGATTCAGAACAATCTAATACTCCCGACTGCCACTGTTCAGCACCGAACAAGCGGACAGGGTCAGGAGGAGTTCACTGATTTGCGTATCACCTTGTGTTTCATATGACTCAAATACTTACTACTTCCGGTTTAAAGGAAAGAAGTATCAGTCACGTGAAGACGCAAGGCAGTGAACTCCTCCTGACCCCAACCGTTTGTTCGGTGCTGAACAGTGGCAGTCGGGAGGATTTGGGTGTTCTGAATCGGCTATACTGAATCTGAACACCAACACTACCCAGTGATGAACAGGAAAGCGGATATGGTAGTTTAGCATAAAAATATCACTTGGTGTGTCTAACTACACACTGATCATACACAGAGTCCACAGGCGGTTGTGGGACTTACCGTAAGCCTGATTGGGTAAAAGCAAGTGACGTGTGGTCCGGTGCTGAAAGGTAGTACTTCTCTGCGAATGGAGGTGTACGTAGTGTAAAGGTGTGAGGTTTCCAGCATTGATGCACAGGGCTGGAATGTCAGAAGCAAAGCAAATTTCACGTTTCTCTTTATGGAAGAGGCATTTTCAGTTTTCTTCCACATAACCAAATCTTGAATTTGGGGACCTTCCCCCACTGTGAACACAGATGTTATCCTTAGCAGGCTTTGAAGCTCATCCCTACACCCTTGTAGAGCTCACCACAAGACTTTTCATTCAGCGTGAATGTCTTGCAGTTACCATTTCTTCCAGAGGTTTTTCTACAGATGTTGGCTGCAGTGTGGGCGGGGCTCTTGTTCCTTCAGGGGCTGCTTCGATTATAATCCACCCTCTATATAGAGAAACTAATTTTTAGAAGATAACGTAATTTATACACAGGTAAGTTGTGGTACAAAATGTCGAACTTCAGTATATAGTTTGAAGTAAGATAACATTTTAATTGTGGTGTTAGTGGCGGTTGCTATGGCGTAGCAGTCCAGGTTCTTTCGTTGTCAGGGTGACAAGAAGCTGTGCTCACAAAGTTTTACTGCTTCTTCTCTCTTACCTTCTGAATCACACTGCTGTTACCATAGCAAGACTCTGGAGATGAAGAACCCATCCAATCGTGATTTTCGATGAAGTTATTTGCATATTATTTGCATATTAGATTGCCAAAAGTGTCAGAGCTCCCAAGGCGCTATGAAGGAAACTGAAATGGAATTGAAACCCATTTCTAGGATTTATTTTTTTTAGTTTCCATTGTGTGGAAAGGAATTAGACAACAATAGAAACCTTTTAGGGTGTTTATGTCCTTATTGGAATGATTACCCCTCACTTCCTGTTCCTGAGACTACCATGAAGCTCTATGGCTTTAATAAGAAAATTGTAGTCTCAGGGGGTCAGGAAATGATAAACTGCAATAAACACTAACCAGGGGATTCGAACGTTTCCCGATAGTACCAAAAATGTTTTATTTATGATTGTCTCTGTCATTATTAGAGAGATTTCTCTACTTCCTCTCTGGACAGGAAGTGATTTAAATACTCACAAATTAGGACGTGATGATAATAATTCAAAAGAGCTTGTTTCCAGACTTTCTGAGTTTGAAATACATATTCCTATGGGTGGGCTTTAATGCGGGCAATTCTTGGAATGTGTGCTTCTTACGTACTCTCACTTCACAACCGCATGACTGGAAAGGGTCCTGATTGGTCTGACAGAAACTTGTACGCTTTGTAATCTGTTATGTAAATGCAGCCGTGTTTTCTTGAAGTTTTGTTAGCCTTGCCCTGTGAAATAAAGAAAATACCAGAGAAATGTCCTAGTTGTGAATGTATAATTTTGTGTGGTGAGATGGGCAGTGAACAGCCTGTGACCTGCCAGCACTGGGTGGGTTGTGGACTGACAAATCCCAGCATACAATGGGCGGCTCTGTCCAGTAATAAGTGGTTTAATAAATTATAATTGGAATTTTCAAATTCACCTTTGAAAACAAAAAAAGCAAAATGAAAGTCATCAAGTACTCAACACGAGGCCTATTTCTTTTTTGCTTGGCTGTTTGGAGCAGTGAAACAACTGGACTGGATTGTGTGGACAATTGGAAGAGCCGTGCCACATGTGACTCCCTGGCTGGAGCCACGCTGCGAGGAGACATTAGCTTGAATGTGCACCTGAAGTGAGGGATATGGAGGCTGACCTACCCTTTTTCTCTGAAATCAAGACATCCCCTGAAAGTAAACCCTAGTAGAAATTTGGAGCATGCTCGAAATATATGCGCCACCCCGATAGTAAGCCCTAGCGGCAGTAAGGGAAAAAAAGTATAGCAACTTGTGTTTCTACTGGAGCCAATGTTCTCACGGGCAGGACCAAGGTTCCGTCATTGGGCAATCACTGCACTCTCTGCAAATCGGCGAGTGCAGTGATTGGCCCAAAACCAAAGCCAAGATCACGGCTCCAGTAGAAACACAAGTTGACGTACGTACTACCCCATAGGCTGAAGCTCGAGGACAGAGGCATGGAGCTGGGGGAAAGAAGAGGATGCAGAGGGACATCTGAGGTCACGGCAGACACCAGGAGGACACTAAAGGTACAAGAAGGACACAAAGGCATACAAGAGGTGGATTCAGCAGAGGAAGTGGAGGCAGAATGAGAAAGGCAGGGAGGACACACTGCACAGGAACTTGTGTGTTCATAGAAATATAAGACATCCCCTGAAGATAAGACCTAGCCCATTTTTGGTGCAAAAATTGACACTGGCCTCAATTTACTAAGCTTATCTCCTGTCTTTAATAACGTTTCTAGAGTTGTCACCATGGAGATAAGGTATTCAGGAAACATTTTACCTCAGGCACACCTAAAGTTGACTCTTCTGTCCTTAAAGAGAAACTCCAACCAAGAATTGAACTTTTTCCCAATCAGTAGCTGATACCCCATTTTACATGAGAAAGACAATGATTTTCACAAACAGACCATCAGGGGGCGCTGTGTGACTGATTTTGTGCTGAAATCCCTCCCACAAGAACCTCTGAAGACCGCGGTACTCCTGGCAAACAGCCACAATGTAACAATGTTCAGAGACAGGAAACAGCTGTTATTAGCTGTCTAACAGCCAGAGCAGCTAGAAACAGCTAAATAACCTGCCCACAGTAACAATGTCTCCATGTAATAAATGTCAGAATGTGAATCTGGGAGAGGAAAGATTTTACAATGAGCAAACACTGACTAAATCATTTATACATAATTATGGTAAAAAATGAAGCACTTTTTTTACTACATTATTTTCACTGGAGTTCCTCTTTAAGTTAACTTCAATCCTTAAAATAACTCCAGAATTCTAAAGTTAAAGACAGGCTGTTAATTACCTGCATGTGAAAATAACTACAGATGAGGTAACTTAACTACAAAGGAGGCAACTTAAGGAATGAAGAGATAAGAGGACTCTCTCACTGTGATGCATGATCTTAGTGAATTGAGGCCACTGTCTTGTTTCTGGGGAAACACGGGTATTTATTTCCTTTTGAACAATACCAGTCGCCTGTCTGTCCTATTGATCTTCAGACACAGACCCTGAACAAGTGTGCAGATCAGATGTTTCTGACTGAAATCTGACTAGATTAGCCACATGCTTTTTTCAGGTGTGTGACCCAGACACTAGTGATGCATAGGAAATAAATATGGCAGCCTCCCCATCCCCTCTCTCCTCGTGTCCTTAAATATTGAAATGAATGTCATTGCTAGTGATTGGGAAGTGTTTAGTCATTAGCTCAAATGCTCCTGACTCACTAGTAGTGGTGATCACTCCTGGTCTAAATGCATGCAAGTGATATTCCACTAGCAACAAACCACCTGTGTATCATGGCCCTATCACTGCACATTTTACCCTTTACCCCAAGTATGAGCACAGTTACAGTAGTCACCAGAAATTGATGCCACAGCAGCAGCCGAGGGCCCCCAGGGGTCGGGGGAGCCCAGCTTGTCACTCTTCTCATTGTCTTGTTTTTATTTATCTCCTGTTATAGTGGGGATAATTGTACGTTGCTTAGGGAGAAGGAGTGACTTCATGCTTTATTTATGAGGTTAGAGTGAGACTACAGCCATGGGCCCCCTAAATAAGTGCCCCTGGCCAGAAAAAAAAAAAAACATGGTTTTGCTTGTGAATTTGTGAAAAGATCCTAGAAATGGCATGTTATGGGAGTTTTAAAGGCCAACTGAGGTGACATGATGTGAAAGACCTATGTATGTGCAGTGCCTAGCACACAAATAACTAGGATGTGTTTTTTTTTTGTTTTCCTTTGCCTGAAAAAGTTAAACATCAGGTATGCAAGTGACAGTTTCTGCCCGGGTCAGACTATCCCTCACTAATAAGTAATTACAGCCATAAAATACTTTTCTGTTAGTAAATGGCTTCTGAGACAATGACACAGTATAAACTTTAAGGGCTCATTTCCACTATCGCGAATTCGCGTGTTTTTCGTATGCAAATTCGCATAGCAATACAAGTGAATGGGACTGTTTCCACTTGTCAGGATTCCTTTGCGTTTTTCTGTGCAGAAAAAATTTGCATGGCAGAGCCATCAGAATTCGCATACCGCTATGCGAATCGCATACAATGTATTTAATAGGAAATTCGCATGAGGTTTAGGTATGCGAATTTTCATGCGAATTTGCATAGAAACAATGGAAAAGCACACCAGCACTGCCATGGCTAAATTCGCATACATCGTCATCCATGCGAATTCTCATAAAAATTTGCATACACCTGCATGCGAAATTCGCATCCGCATGCGAATCCCGGGCAACCCCTCAGCGCTGCCTGGCCCTGCCAGGCTGCGCAAGGGGTCTGGAGGGGGGGGGGGTGAGCGGCGCGGCGTTGCGGATAGCGGCGGAGGGGCGGCGATCGGATGTTACAAGCAGCTAGCAAAGTGCTAGCTGCTTGTAACAAAAAAAAATTATGCAAATCGGCCCAGCGGGGCCTGAGAAATCCTCCTGCGCAGGTTACCCCGAGCTGAGCTCGGGATAACCGGCAAGGAGGTTAAGTTGGAGCCAAGCAGCAATTGGCACCATTAGAATATACATGTAATTAAGGCACCAGGATTTGGGCACAGGGAAAAGCTGAAAACCTCACCCTGCTATTGCATAAGTCTCAGCGGCATTACTAAACCCCTTCCAGGCCATCACTGAGTCGGGGGCAAGACGCAATTCGGATTCCAGCTATTGCTGGCTGCCGAATTACACTGTTTTGATTGGAATTTTGGCTCCATCATTTGACGGTGCCCAAATTGAGCATTGCTATAGCTGTAATTCACATTACGGCCTATAGGGGCGCAGAAATCTCCAGTGCCCCATATACCTGACCCAATGTTAGATCTGGATAGACAGCCATCATTTAAAGCGATTGCGAGCATTATAGAGTCTGCCATCTTGGTTCAATACTCCTAAATCACTATCCCAGAACGAATAACTAATTTTTGCTCAATTCCTGACTCATTATGCTGCATACTTGTTGCTGGTATCATTCAAAAAGCTGATGACACAAGTATTACAAAAACAAAACAAAGTGGCATTTTTATAAGGAAATATAAAGTTGGTAGCCTCCAGATTAGGGATGGACAGTGGGATGCAACTCATTCTAAATTGATGCAGGATTGTGTACATTTTGTATTTATCTTGAGAACTCTGCTTGGTTAATTTTCAATCTGCACTCATTTGCATAATCCTGCATCAGCTCAGCATAATTTGCATCTCATTGGACCATCCCTAGTCCAAACCTGCAAAAAATGGATGACTTCCATTGCTGAAAATGTTACCTTCCTGACTGTCATACTGATATACCTTCTATAATCACCTCATTGGATCAGGTTTGTATAAGACATCTACTTATGGCATTGATCATCCTACATATTACAGGTGTGTGATGAAGGAAATGTCTTACCTGTGTGATCAGCATTATAGCTAGGCTAGTGATAAAGTCCGGCCTTTGAAGGGGTTCTTTCGCGAATGAGTAAAAAAAAAATGGTGGTCTATGCAAAGACTATTAATCTTCCTGGCGGTAAGCCCGAGCTGAGCTCGGGCTATGCCGTGCAGGAGGATTTCTCAGGCCCTGCTGGGTCGATTTGCATAATTTTTTTGGTACACGCAGCTAGCACTTTGCTAGCTGCGTGTACTGTCCGATCGCCGCCGATTACCGTACCCCCCCCCCCCCCAGACCCCGTACTGGTGGATCGTCGGGACTCCCTGTGATGTCACGACGTCGATGATGTCAACCGCCCATTCATTTATTTGAAAAACTTTTTATGCTATTTTAGAGGGATGTTTTAGTCTGCATAGACCTCCATTTTTCCCCCCCTCATTTGCGAAAGAACCCCTTTAAATAACAGGCGCTAATCCAATGGTGCATGTAGTTGTGACCCACGCATGCACCCATCCAAGACCACTGCCCGAAGTCTGCCGTACATGCGTGCCAGACACAACGGACGCAGGGACAGCAAAATTATATAGGATGGTTTAGGGAGGAGCAAAGCAATGGAGTCTGCTACTTTCAGGTTTATATTAAGTGGACAGTTACATAACTGTCTATTAAGGTGGCAGAATGTGTCCATTTTTCAGCCAGTTTCTCTCATCTGCATAATGCTGGCTGCACTCTGGGTGGAGGAAAGTACTGCCCATCCCGGAGAACTGTACAGCAACCACAGGCCCTAAACATCACCCAGGCTGGGATCGGTAAGTGATACATTGGAAACAAAAGTAAGATAAATACTTTTCACCTGACTGTACTACACTTGCCATTGTAGGTTGAGTCATGATAAAAACAGCCATGAATTAGTAATGGTCAATGAGATGCAAATAATTTTGAGTTGATGTAGCATTATGCAAAGTTATGCAGCTTGAATATGAACCGGTCAAATCCTGCTGAGGTAAAATTTGATTGGTCCATTTTCAAGCTGCATACATTTCTATACACAATTTTCATAGTCCTGCATCAACTCAAAATTGTTTGTATATCATTGACCATTGTTGGACTTATCCTGGGAATTTCCATCCTTTGGTTGTTGTTCCTAACCTTTCGCTATAATTTGGCCCAGTATACTTAACCTTCCTGGCGGTAACCCCGAACGTAGTTCGGGGTAAGCCGCGCAGGAGGTTTTCTCAGGCCCCGCTGGGCCGATGTGAATAATTTTTTTTTTTGCTGAACGCAACTAGCACTTTGCTAGCTGAGCACTTCGATCGCCGCCGCCCCGCGCTCGATCGCCGCTATCCGCGTCGCAAGACAGCCCCCCCCCCCTAGACCCCTGCGCTGCCTGGCCTATCAGCGCCAGGCAGCGGCAAGGGGTGGATCGGGACTCCCGACTCCCTTAGACGTCACGACGTCGGTGACGTCATCCCGCCATGTCCATGGCGACGGGGGAAGCCCTCCAGGAAATCCCGTTCTTTGAACGGGATTTCCTGATCGCCGGAGGTGATCGGCGGGGCTGGGGGGATGCCGCTGAGCAGCGGCTATCGTGTAGCGAGCCCTAGGCTCGCTACATGATTTAAAAAAATAAATAAAAAAAACGGCTGCGCTGCCCCCTGGCGGTTTTTAATAGACCGCCAGGAGGGTTAAGTTCCCCTGGTAGGGAGGTTGTAGAGAATATAAGTAATCCTGGCAACCAGGCCTGTTTAATATCAGGTGAAAGTATTTACTGCCATCGCCTAGAGAAGAAATAGAATTGTAGACACAGTGAGTAACTTTCCAGCTTAGTATCAAAGAGGCCTTTAACAAATCAGGTGAGGTTTAGTGAAGAAAGCTCTCGCTGCCAGACCATGCACAATGGCAATAGCACAGATACGATTGCAGCAATCCTTGCCATGCTTTCATTTTATCCAGGTGAGGATTGCTAACTCTGGCCACCCGATAGCATAAATGCAGTCCAGGACTGTTTAACAGTTGTTTTGTACCCTGGGTTGTAATTGGGACCATCTAGTCACTCCCCTGGTATAGACTGGCAGATTGGGGGTAACATTAGGATGATATACTTCGAGCTGAATGCTTTATGTTTTCCATGCAAAGAGATTGTGCCAGCAGTGCATGTCTTATCGGGAAGCTTTGACGGATAGGCAAGTATAATTTAGTGCCTCTGCGGTATGGCGGTTGATCTATTTGTATACATTGTTCTCTGAACATGCAGCATTGTTGGGACCTGAATTCCTATTGGTTAAAAAGGTGCGGGCAAATTTGGCTGTGGGGTGATGGCACTCCCTGCACGATATGTTCGCCTACCAATTTTTTTTTCATTTCATTGCCTACTGTAAACCCTGTTTCCTGTAATACATAGGTCCCTTCTTTCCGTGATTAGGGGCAGCCAAACTACACCATTGTTACTGTAATTACACTGTGAGTCATTTCACAATTATGCTTGGAACCCACTAGCAGTGCTTTTCTAAGCGCTTGTGATTTGAAAAGCTCTTGCTAATGTAATATTATGGGGGATATTAAAAAAAAAAAAAATCACATCCCTGAAGTGGCATCACACACATAGCATTACATTAGCAAGAGCTTTTCAAATCACAAGCCTTAAGAAAAGCACTGCTAGTGGGCTTCAGGGCTTATTCTCTCAGTGCACCCAGATTACCGGTTTTGACCTGAAGACAGGTTTGAAAACTCCAAAATGCCCAGTTGTAGTGCTGCTAGCTTTTTGTGTAGGACTGATTTGGTAGCCTACATTTTTCTCCCATAGATGTGTACTTAAAACCCCCTTACTTTTGCCATTCTCACAAATTCCCCTACAGCTTACTTTAATGTGGCATGAAAAAGCCCTCTAAAGCTCTGATAGTTTTGCCCTAGCCCTATGTAAAAATGGAAATATTTATATTCGCATTAAAATTAACTTATTTTAAAGAGACACTGAAGCGAAAAAAAAAATATGATATAGTGAATTGGTTGTGTACTATGAATAATGACTAGAAGATTAGCAGCAAAGAAAATATTCTCATACTTTTATTTTCAGTTATATAGTGTTTTTTCTAACATTGCATCATTCTATTATATGTGCAGATTACACAACACTCAGCATTCAAAATTAGTCTTTCAGAGCAGTCTGTGAAGTAATGACCTCTCCTCTATCAGAGAAAAAGTAAACAGTTCACTTACAGTTGAGATAATAAAAGTCAGATAACAGCCCTCACCATGACTAGAGGTGCGTACACACATGCGACTATAGTCGTTTGTAACGATCGTTCCCCGATCTTTACTAACGACGATCGTTACAAAAAACGAACCACCGACTATTAAGGCAAACGACGAACGAGCCAAATCGCTACAAAAGAAAGTTCTGTCTCGGCGGATTTTAACCAACGACGATCGTTTGCAAAAGTAGTACATCGTTGCAAACGGTCGTTCGTACTAGGCTTGACATGCGCATTTCACTATTTCTCCCTGAAACTTCTCATTTTTATGCGCAGGCGCAATAGTTGCTTTACGTGATGTAACGTTCATTCTAACGATCAGATCGTTACACACATTTAAAAACTAACTTTACTCAGGTCATTCTTTCATCAATTAAAAGCTCGTTCGTCGTTCTCAACGAACGATCGTTGTCGCATGTGTGTACGTAGCATAAGACTTAGTCGGAGAGTTAATGGCTTGTTTGCATAGAGATAACTGGAGTTTCTTAACTCTTCCTGTACTGGAAACAGACTGATGTATCTGATCTTAATGTTTTATTTCTTAGCTGTACTACACATACAAATCATATCATACTTTTTTTTTCGCTTCAGTGTCTCTTTAAGGCTGGAGAGAGGTGTGATGTTGTGCTGTATGAGGTTTTGTATCTGGTCACAGCAGATGGCCATAGGCTTTGTGTATATACTGTATATCTTGCTTGATTTCTCTTCCCCATCACCACTCAGTGACAGTCCTGTTCAGTTGTGATGATAAACCATTATACAGCGTGTTTTGTCCCTCCACTGTTCCAGAACCTCATTCATTGCGCATGTGAGCCAAGAGCCATTCTTCACATTTGTTGAGTTTCATTGGGTTTTGCTGATTTTTGACTGTAGGTAAATTAATGGTCTGCTGTAAACATGACTTTTTTCTTTCAATGTTAAATATTAATAAAATATATATTTCCAATGAAATGCTTTTTTTTTTATCTAGTGAATAACACTGGTGCCAGAATTTTTTTGAAATGAATTAGTAACATTTTATTTTTTAAAAGACTACTGAAGTGAAAGGGATATGGTGGGTGCCAGATTTATTTCCTTTTAAGTAATACCAGTTGCCTGGCAGTCCTGCTGATCCTCTGCATCCAATACTTTTAGCCACAGACTCTGAAGCATGCAGCAGTCAGGTGTTTCTGATATTGTCAGATCTGAAAAGATTTGCTGCATGCTTATTTCTGGTGTGATTCAGACACTACTGCAGTCAAGTAGATCAGCAGGGCTGCCAGGCAACTGACATTGTTTAAAAGGAAATAAATATGGCAGCCTCCATTATCACTCTTGCTTCAGTTGTACTTTAAAACGCTTCGTTATCTGATGGATTGGAAATTCTGGGCCTGCATCCCATATATAATATAAATATAGGTTATTTCAAAGATTGTATATTGTTTATTTCATTACAGGTTGTGCCTAAGGTTTGTAAGATTTAGACTACAATTAAGTTCATATGTCTGCATTATTTAACCACTTTAGTACCAGCGGTCTTCAGCTCCATTAAGGACCAGAGACGACTGGATACCGACAAATTGCCGCACATACCTGCCGCAACCACCGTCCACCATGAACCTCGGGCAACATACTCTTCCATCTCGGATGGCAGAACTGTGAGCCGGTCAGGAGCCGCTTTTATTGGCTCCTGGCCCTGTCCATTAATGTGAGCCAATGGGAGTTTCTAACATTGATGACAGGGTCAGGAGATAAGGAAATTTGCTCCTGACCAGCTCAGAGCTCTGCAGTCATGGCGACGGCAGGGCGAGTGGGCTGTGGTGGGCAGAGACCGACAGGGTCGTCAGGAGCAACTGTATAGTGAAATCTACACCCTGGCAGGTATTAGGGGATCAAAACTGGGTGTAGATTTCAATCACCACCGTCCTTAACCTTAAAGAGGAACTGTAACATAAAAAGATCCCCTGGGGGGTACTCACCTCGGGTGGGGGAAGCCTCCGGATCCTAATGAGGCTTCCCACGCCGTCCTCCATCCGTCAGGGGTCTCGCTGCAGCCCTCCGTGGAGTCCGGGCAGCGGTGACGTCAATATTTACCTTCCTGGCTCCTGCGCAGGCGCTCTGACGGCTGTCGGCTCCGAACTACACGGAAATACCCGATCGCCGTCGGGTCCGCTCTACTGCGCAGGCGCAAGTTTCCTGCGCCTGCGCAGTAGAGCGGACCCGAATGAGATCGGGTATTTCCGTGTAGTTCGGAATGGAAAGCCGCCACAGCGCCCCCGCTGGAGCCAGCAAAGGTAAATATTGAAATGACAGTCGGCACAGTCGCCGGCTGTTCGGAGGGCTGCGGAGAGACCCCCGTGGGACAGAGGACGGCGTGGGAAGCCTCATTAGGATCCGGAGGCTTCCCCCACCCGAGGTGAGTACCCCCCAGGGGATCTTTTGAATGTTACAGAGTCTCTTTAAGTGGTTAAAGACAGGTTGTGGGATTCTCTGGTGTTTCTAAAAAATTTCCATTATGCTTTAACAGGTGATCACGTGACTGCCAGTGGCTAATGGCACAGTGTAGAATCCTCCGACCTCTCATTGTAAAGGCAGTTTAACTTCTTCCGAGAAGAGATTGAAATTACAGGTAGTCCCCGACATACGAACAACTAGTGTTGGGCGAACACCTGGATGTTCGGGTAAGTTCGCCGAACATGACCGCGATGTTCTGCATGTTCGGGCCGAACCCCGAACATCCCGCTTTTAGGGGCCCTATGGGGTCGCAGGCATAAGGGGGAGCATGCCCCAATCGCCGGGGGGGGGGGTCGGAAATTCCCCGCACCCCCTCCGCTAGCGCTCCCCCCTCTGCCCGCTTCCCAATACAAAAGTTTAAGGAAAGTACCGGTGGTAGTGGATGGCCTGGCAGTGGCACTGTGGAGTGAGGAGGAGGAGGAGTCCGGAGAGTGACGCGTTGAGGGAGGCCGGGCAGTGGGCGGTTCAGCGGTAGTACCCTTGTGGTACTTCCGCCCTTTCTCTGACCTCACGCCTGCTGCCCGGCCTCCCTCAACGCTTCACTCTCCGGACTCCTCCTCCTCACTCCACAGTGCCACTGCCAGGCCATCCACTACCACCGGTACTTTCCTTAAACTTTTGTATGGGGAAGCGGGCAGAGGGGGGAGCGCTAGCGGAGGGGGTGGGGGGAATTTCCGACCCCCCCCCCCCCCGCGATCTGGGCATGCGCCCCCCTTATGCCTGCGACCCCATAGGGGGGCCGTATTCGGCCGAACAGGGGCCCTGTTCGGCCAGGAATTGAGCCGTTCGGGCGAACGCGAACAGTTTGGCCGAACACCACCAGGTGTTCGGCTGAACTCGAACATCACCCGAACAGGGTGATGTTCTGCAGAACCCGAACAGTGGCGAACACTGTTTGCCCAACACTACGAACAACCCATCGAATAGCATGAAGTCTGTGATTCCATGGGAACAAGTAAAAAAAAAAACATTTTCAAAATGGACTTTGAATTTTTTAAAATTAATTTTCTCAAAAACTACAAGAGGAAAAAAATGCCTTTTAAACTTGTATAAGCAGGTACAGAAGCAGAGGGGGACACTGGATGCATAGGGGGGCACAGAGGAGGTACAGGGGACAGAGATGGCACAATGTTTCGACTTAAAGGGGAACTTCAGCCTAAACAAACATACTGTCATTAAGTTAATTAGTTCTGTTAATTAGAATAGATAGGTAATATAATCTTTAACCCACCCTGTTTTAAAAGAACAGGCAAATGTTTGTGATTCATGGGGGCTGCCATCTTTGTCATGTGGGCAGCCATCTTTTTGGTTGAAAGGAGGTGACCGAGCATAAGACACAGTTCCAACTGTCCTGTGTCCTGATTACCCCTCCCAGCTGCACACGCTAGGTTTCAAATGTAAAATTCAAAATGTAAAAAAAAAAATTGTACCAAAACAGCAGAACAACATCAGAAATCCCATCATGCTTTGCACAGCATCAGGGGAAAAATGCCCGGGCAGTTTTCTTCTGTGCAGCTAAAAATGAGGCTTGTATAAGAGAAACAAAGTTCTGATGCTGTGAAACTGTTAAAGAAACACCAAGCCTTTTCAGTGCTGCTGAGTCGATTTTTAGTCTGGAGGTTCACTTTAAGAACAGATTTAGGTTAAGAACGAACCTACAGTCCCTCTCTCGTTCATTAATAGGGGACTACCTGTACTTGTAAAGTGTGTAATGATTGCCAAGATTCACACACAGGGCCGGATTTCTGGAAAGTCCACAAAGGCCCAGGCTTTGGGCGGCTGCAGACCAATGGGGCACCTGAACATGAAAGAGGGATTGCTACATATGAAAGAGGAGACTGCAAATGGGGAGAAATGCATGAAAAAAATGTTGTTCTAAGTGATGTTCAAAGGAACTGTTCATGGAAGAGAGGGACTGCAGTACATGGATTATACACATGGAAGAGAGGGACTGCAGTACATGGATTATACACATGGAATAGGAGGGACTGCAGTACATGGATTATACACATGGAATAGGAGGGACTGCAGTACATGGATTATACACATGGAAGAGAGGGACTGCAGTACATGGATTATACACATGGAATAGGAGGGACTGCAGCACATGGATTATACACATGGAAGAGGGGGACTGCAGTACATGGATTATACACATGGAAGAGAGGGACTGCAGTACATGGAATAGGAGGGACTGCAGTACATGGATTATACACATGGAAGAGAGGGACTGCAGTACATGGATTATACACATGGAATAGGAGGGACTGCAGCACATGGATTATACACATGGAAGAGGGGGACTGCAGTACATGGATTATACACATGGAAGAGAGGGACTGCAGTACATGGAATAGGAGGGACTGCAGTACATGGATTATACACATGGAAGAGAGGGACTGCAGTACATGGATTATACACATGGAATAGGAGGGACTGCAGCACATGGATTATACACATGGAAGAGGGGGACTGCAGTACATGGATTATACACATGGAAGAGGGGGACTGCAGTACATGGATTATACACATGGAAGAGAGGAACTGCAGTACATGGATTATACACATGGAAGAGAGGGACTGCAGTACATGGATTATACACATGGAAGAGAGGGACTGCAGTACATGGATTATACACATGGAAGAGAGGGACTGCAGTACATGGATTATACACATGGAAGAGGGGGGCTGCACATGGAGGTTACACAAAGGAGAGGGGGCTGCTGCACATGAAAGGGGAGCCACTCACAACATACTTTGCCTAGGGGTGGAAAAAGTATAAATCCAGCCTTGTCTGCACATCCAAATGTCTAGAAATATTAAGTGAAAAACATCCGGACAGTTCAGTCCATATTATCGGCCAACAGTTTCTAGTCCTGCAATTCATGGTGTACTGTATATAAATAAGACAATTTCAGGGCATACATAAAACAGTCTCAACAACACATTTCAAACAGCACACGGCCCTCTGAAACCAGAAAAAAGACACACCCTTCCCAGGAAGGAAGACAAAGGAGATGTCTGTTAAATGTACTATTTCTTTATTGTAAACAGCTACCACTCAGTTCTCACATGACATACATTTCTACACCAACGTTCCCACACATTACAAAGAAACAATTTGACGTTAAAGTGAATCTGTCAACGTTTTACTTAAATGAGGTACAGGTCTGTATGTCCCTCTGCCAATGAGTAGCTGTAGAGTGCTAGAAGTTTAGAAAATCTTGTGCCACACATTTCTCGGAGGAGGTAAACCGAGGGATGGCTTTTGGTTTCATGTCTCTATATACTGTAGAGATGGACAATAAGATATCACTAAGTTTGAGCTGTTGCCAATTTTGTTAATGTATCTTGAACCAGTAGAGATCCAATTTCAAACTGCAGGAAATGAAAATCTGTAGTGGGGGGAAAAAGTTAGATATTCAGCACTGTAGAGCGAAGCCTCTGGCTGCTCATCAAACGCTCCTCCTATTGCTAGGACCCCCTTCTTCACAGCCTTGCTCCCCTCTGTGTACAAGCGTGGCTGCACTGCGCAGGTTCATGCACAATCAGCTCCGTGCTGCCCCAAACTGTACTTTGTGCCTGCGCAGTGCGGCCAAACTCAGGTTTCTCTTGATTGAGGTACTCTTTAAGAAAACAGGGAATCAACTCAAAATTTGCATCTTAACCATCTAACGACATCCTGACTTATTAAAATGTCCTGTTTGAGCCTGTTCACAGCAACAGGACGTTTTAATAAGTTGCGCATTCCCGCTGGCGCTCCGTACATGTGCGCGCCACTCCCACCGCCGTTTCCGTTGGGATTTCGTGTTCAGCGATTGGGAAAGAGGACCGAGGAATCCTTTACCCAATCACAACGCCTGGAATGAATGGACGTGACCGCGATCAGCAGCCACGTCCATTCATAAAACAGGAAACAGTCACAGCTAGTTAAACCGGGAAAGTGTTCACTAGCACCATCTTGTGGCCAAAAAGTTAAATTACACATACATAATATTAATAAAATTAATAACCTACACTTCCAAAGCACCCACTCCCCCCAAAAAAAAAAACTTGTAAAAAAAATAAAAAATGTTAAAATAAAATACATAAGTAGTTGCCTTAGGGACTTTTAAATATATATTTTATGAGGGAAAATTACTTTTACTTTACTACATAGGGGCTTGTAATTACAGACAAAACAAAAAAAAGACAAAACAAAAAAATAACATATTTCCAAATAATATATTGTCCCCATACATTGTGATAGGGGCATAATTTAAACGGTTTAATTTTTGGGACAACTGGGCAAATAAAACGTGTCGGTTTTATCCACAGGAGAACGTTTAATTTTAAAACTATAATGGCCAAAAACAGAAATGAATTTTTTCCATTTTCTTATTTATCCAGTTAAAATTCATTTAGAATAATACAAAAATTCTTAGCAAACTGTACTACCCACAGAAAGCCTAATTGGTGGAAAAAAAAACGAGGTATAGATCATTTTGTTGTGATAAGTAGTAATAAAGTTATTAGGGAATAAAAGGGATGAACACTGATAGGTGAAAATTGCTCTGGTCCATTAGGGTAAAAACCCTTGGGGGTGAACTGGTTAACGACCAGTTCACCCCCAAGGGTTTTTACCCTTGGTTAATAACATTCATGTTATATTCACTGCAAGAAGATTGCTATGGTAACATGATCATTATTGCACACATTATCCAGGAAGGCACTGTAGAAAGTCCATTTGGATAGTGTCAACCTTTACAACAGATACTGTACGTGAATGTGTCCTTACAATTGTATGGACAGAGTTCAGGTGCAGCATTGCACAGTGTGACCAAACACCCTTCACACAGCAATGTGTGAGCGCACGCTATGCACTAAATGCTCTGTCTACAAGACAAGAATGGCATGAGTGGTCATACCTATGGAAAAGGTGAAAGCAATTACAATAGGTCTTGAGGAAAGCAAGGGTCATTTAAAAATGATAAAAATCCAACCCACCGATCTGTTATTCCCTAGTACAGCGATAGGCAAACTTGGCTCTCCAGCTGTTAAGGAACTACAAGTCCCACAATGCATTGCAGGAGTCTGACAGCCACAGTCAAAAGCAAATGCATTGTGGGACTTGTAGTTTAACAGGGAGAGCCAAGTTTGCCTATCATTGCCCTAGTAGATACAAGTACTGGACAGTGCTGTCCATCCAAACCTCGGAGGACCAACTATCTGAATAAGTTATCTCAAGTGACGACAGCAACTTTTATAATAAAACCCAGCTTACTTTTGATTCTGCCAACTGATCAATAGTTGGTCCACTGCGCCTGCGCTGCCGCATGCATCCTCATATGCGTTCACGTTGGAGATAGCGTCCTGCGCAGGCGCAGTAAGAAAACCACATACTGCGCAGGACACTATCGCCGAAGCGAACAAGGATGCATGGCCAAGTATGCGCAGGCGCAGTGAATTGAAACTAAGCGGCAGAGGAACGGAGGATCGTTGAGGACAGTTGAGGGGGGCTGGTGGAAGCCCCAGTTAAGTGAAACTGTATTTCCTACGGTTTAGGTTCCCTTTAAACAGATCAATTAACAGTGTCATTAAACAAATATTTGCTTACCTCCAGCGAAGGAAGCAACTTTAAAAAAAAACCTGTTATGGAGAAAGACAGGTGCTCCTAGCTCCAGAACAGTTCTTTAACCATCCACGACCACTTTTTTGGATGGTGGAATTTCCAGATGGAGGGGTGAGGAGGAGAACAAAGTGCTTTGCCAAGACAATCCAACACTCCAGATCTCTGTGCAACAAATGGGATCCACCACACACACACACACTAGATTCTCAACAGACTGCCCCAACCAGTCAGAAAAGAGCCTTCTAAGGCGAGTACATGGCTTAAGGAATCCATATTTTCCTGCATCAACAGATCTTGCTGCAGTTATGTGGCTAGTTATAAAAACACTAAATAAATAGCCTTTCACCAACCCTATGCGCCAATACGGCTCAGGCAAGTTGAAATTATAGTGTTGCGCACCATGAGTACATAGCTACTCGTTATCGAAATTTAAATAAGATAGCGCGTGTGTGTGTGGGGTTTAAATTAACTTGGATAGCGCTGCCCACACAAGAATGGGAGTGGGTAACTTACCTATGCCACCCTCTATATCCGATGCGTTCCACCTACAGTCCACGTAACGCTACTACTTCATCCTTCAAACCCAGAAGAAGAAAGTAGCGATATTCTGTGGGTGGAATGCATCGGTTATTGGTGGCGGCATAGGTAAGTTAATCACCCCCACTGCTGTGGGCAGCGCTATCTAATTTAAATTTCAATTATGAGTAGTTACATACTCGTGCACAACACTAGTTGGAATCAAAAGCATCATTTTTTTAGACAAGGAATGCTGGATTGTCTACGATGTCAAATGATCTTCAGCCTTGGAGAAGTGTAGTAGATCAGGCCAGATGACTTTATTGTGAGTTGAACTTGTCATCGTGTTAACAGACTCACTTTAAGGTAACAAAGAATACAGTATAACCGATAGCAGTACAATAGGTAGTCTGGTATTGCTTAGAAGTCTGCAGCGATGGAATCCACCTTCGGAATCCATGAATTATGCCTGAGATCTCTCAGTTCCAAAAAACAGTTAACTGAACCAACAAAAACATTGCATATGAATCACAGCCACGTTCCTCGATTGCATTAGAAAACATCAAAAACTCTACATGTACAGCACATATCTCGACATTGTACCCACAGACTAGAAATAAGGCCATAACATATATGCATTCAATAGGATTGCATTTATAAGACTTTAGTCCTGTTAGTATTAAACATAACAGATATCACATGCTATCACTAGTTAAGGCTTCATCATGGGTATTTCCGCCTCACCATTATCACTCAACTAAAGTGCCACCATGATGCAGGTCAAAGATGGACAATGTCTTAGCTAATTTGACTATTGCAATTCTCTTCAAATACTTTTTGAATGTGCAGACTAAGAATAAGGTTTAGCATTTGCAAATTATTTTCCATCATAACCTATGTACTATTTGTACTGGAGAAAGTAAAGTCTCTTTGAAAATTTACCTTCAAATGTGGAGAAACATCTGAACAGAACCTAACCTTAGGGTCAGTTCACAAGGAATGTGTGGAATTTTGCAGTATTTTATCCTCCAGACTAGCAACTCAATTGCTTTACGGAGACACTGAAGAAATAAAACATTAGGAGCAAAGACATATGTCTAATATTGTTTTCAGTACAGGAAGCGTTAAAAAGCTCCAGGTATCTATGCAAAAGAGCCACTGAGCTCCATAACTTTCAAAGCTGCAGAGAGCTCTGTCTTCTGAAGCTTATTATCTCAAGTGTCAGTCACTGTATTGTTTTTTTCCCTGTAGAGGACAGGTCAATAGTTCACTGGCCTGCTCTGTAAAATCATTTAGAATGCTGAGTAGTGTGTTAACTGCAAATATTAGAGAATGATGCAATGTTATAAAAAACAAAACTGAAAATAAAAATGAGAATTTTTTTTTGCTACTAATGTTCCAGTAATTATTCGTACTACACAACCAATTCATTAGATCAATTTTTTTTCGCTTCAGTGTCTCGAAGTTCCACAAAAAAACCAAAACACATAAGGGGCTATTGTGGTAAAAATAAGTTATGGATGAGGTAGGGGGCTGTGAAGCAGGCAGGAATATGGAGCCATTTAAAATGTCTCTGAAATGAAAATGAATCCAAACGCACACAAATTTAAAGTGCACTTCTGACACTATACAGTACTGGACTGGTTAGGTAACTGCCCTCCCCTCCTGTTAATCCATTCTAGAAAACTCAGCTTCTCACACAATTCCAGATGATTATGTGGCCTTCACTTTCTCACTCAACGCAATCCACTCACTGGGCCCAAACAGTCCCATGGAGTCCCGGGTTCTCTGACCTATAAAAATGGACCATTACTGACTGGAGAGCTCACACAAAATCGTAATCACCCAGTCAGGAGCCCATTGGAAAACAAACTATATCAAGCCTTCCATGGCTTTACCAAATTGTTTGGTGGTAAAGTTTTGAACCTACCTTTGGGATTATTTAATAATAATTCTAACATTTGTATTGCGCTTTTTCTCCAGTTGGACTCAAACCGCTTGAGAGCTGCAACCACTAGTGGCTCACTCAGTAGGCCATCCTAGAGAGTTGAGGCTGATGAACCAAGAGACCTCCTTGTGATCGGAGAAAGATCTGTTTGCCCATACACCAGCAGACTGATTACAAAATCGGCCTTGTGACGCCGCCTAGCTGTCCCCCTAGTGTATATGTTCCCCACCGATGCCCCTGTATTTATAGATGACCTCTTCGCCACTGTGCCTGGCGACCACATGCTGCACATACCCGGAAGAAGAATCTTGATCTGGACACAGAGACGGAGAGGTAATGTATTAATGCCGGGGCACTGGGGGAAATATATACTCAAGGGTGACAGGGGCTGGGAGTTTCCATCACGTTCATCGTTGGCAATTGTCGCATCCCATTTATACCGTGCACCCGAGATCGAGCATGTTGGCCCGACATCTTGCAGCATGTCCGATCAATACATGTGACCATTTTTGGCACGAAACTGGTCACATTCGAACAGGCATACTTTTGGTGGCACCGATTTGCATCAGATTTGATAATTATCTAATTGGATGGTTGATTGCCTGATGTATGGCCGCCTTTAGGGAGTCTTGCCCAAGGACCCATTACTGAATAGATACAGGCTTAACAGGAAGACCCAAGATTGCCATATTAAGCATTGATGGAGACTAGGCCAGGTTTTGAAGGATCTATTCATGTTCTCTAATTACCTGGAGAACTTTTCTGAATCAGAACCAAACCGATATGGCTGAAAGAAAAGACCAGAATGATTACTCATGGGCTGTTAGATCTGGCATATGATCAGCATCTACCTGATATATCGATTGCTTACCTGCTTGTCATCCGAATTTCTGATCAATCCAGTATAAGACTAATAAAGTCGACAACTGCATAAACGCTCATGTGCATTGCTGTGATTTCTGCTACCATAAGGCATAAACGCCACATATTTTAAAATGTAATTCCGCGAGAGCCATACAATATGTTGCAAACTGGGACAGTAGGGATCACGTCCCTGTTGCCATGGTGATGTGTATACAGTTGATCTGCCAGGCAGCCGAAGTGTCAGACACGTCTTCAGCTTCTCTTGGGTTTCAGCAACATCAGCAATTCCCCAGAGAGCCAGACTGGAGAAATACCGACTAACAGCTTGTACAATTAGCTAGCTGACTTGGGGGTTGATTCACTTTGTAGGATGAGATCCCCGCACTTTGGCCCAATAGGCTGCCTGTTAAGTGACAGGCAGCCTATTGGGCCAATCAAAGTGCGGGGATCTCGTTCTACAAAGTCACTGGACTTGACAGGGTCCAGAGTGGGACAATTGGAGCAGCTGTTCGTTTTGGGGGGAGCGCGAGTAAGTTAGTAGTGCATGCACTATTTTGAAAATGTTACTTGCGCTGCCACACTAAGCTGCATTGCTTGAGAAGAGTAGCTTAGTGAATCAACTCCTACTGATTTGTATGTGAGCCAGATGTATCCATCAAAAGATCCATAGGTTCCCTACCCTTGCCATAAGGTGTGAGCTAGCACATTAAAAAGAATGACTATCCAATCAAATATTGATACAGATCATACTGCAATAAGTGGAAGCATAGCGATTCTATTCATCATCAGCTTCTTGTTATGGGCATATCAAATATACTTGTTAAAATGTGATGATTTACACTATACAGTACTAATGAAGGTACTGGAATGTGAACAATACAGCTGACATCACACAAATACCTACCTACTGAGGCTCATGAGATGGACACAATATGATGCAATGAGCAGAGGACAATGAATGATGAGCACAACAAACACATCTTTCTCAATTAAATAAAACAGCTTTATTTATAAAGTCTAAATGAGCGACAACGCAGAGGACCCTGAGACAGGTGCAACGTATGCTAAAATTAAAACGTAAAATTAAAAATATGGAGAAATAGAGAAGCAATAATAAATAAAAGTATGCTCTGTGTATAGATTCCTCATGTCATTTGGTTGAATCATAAAACTGACATTCATGGTGCTTAAAGAGAACACGAGGTGTGTTTAAAGAATGTTATCTGCATACAGAGGCTGGATCTGCCTATACAGCCCAGCCTCTGTTGCTATCCCAAACCCCACTAAGGTCCCCCTGCACTCTGCAATCCCTCATAAATCACAGCTATGCTGTGAGGCTGTGTTTACATCTGTAGTGTCAGTCTCAGCTGCTCCCCCGCCTCCTGCATAGCTCCGGTCCCTGCCCTGTCCCTTCCCACCAATCAGCAGGGAGGGAAGGGATGCAGGCGGGGACTGAAGTTCTGCAGGAGGCGGGGAAAGCAGCAGACTGACACTATAGAGATAAACACAGCCAGCTCTGACAAGCTGTTTGTCAGCAGCGTGGCTGTGATTTATGAGGGATTGCAGAGTGCAGGGGGACCTTAGGGGGGTTTGGGATAGCAACAGAGGCTGGGCTGTATAGGCAGATCCAGCCTCTGTATGCAGATAATATTCTTCAAACCCACCTCGGGTTCTCTTTAAAAAGGCTGCAATGCATTCCCAAGTTTGGTGTAAGTTTTTGCTTGTAGAGCTAGAAAGTGCTGTTCTTTTTCATCCACATAAAAGAACAAGAATATATTACAGGGTCACACCACTCAGCAATGTTTTGTGTGGAAGTAGCCACTATATTCTTAGAGGGTAACTGCACTGGCGACAAATTAAATTGGACTCATACTGCCCCCAATGAAGAATGCATTCATGAATTTAAAACCTCGAGGAGTTAAAAGAATTTACCTTAAAGGGAACCTAAACTGAGAAGGATATGGATTTTTCCTTTTAAGATAATACCAGTTGCCTGACTCTCCTGCTTATCCTGCGTCTAATACTTTTAGCCACAGCCTCTCAACAAGCAAAAAGTTGAACTTACCTGGGCTTCTAACGGTCCCCCGCAGGCATCCTGTGCCCGCGCAGCCACTCACCGATGCTCCAGTCCCCACCTTCGGTTCACTTCTGGAATTTCCGACTTTAAAGTCAAAAAACCACTGCACCTGCGTGGCCTTGCTCGGCTGACGTCACCAGGAGCGTACCGCGCAGGCACAGACCATACTGGGCCTGCGCAATACACTCCTGGCGATATCAGCGGGAGCGAGGGCACGCAGGCGCAGTGGTTTTTCGACTTTAAAGTCGCAAATTCCAGAAGTGAACCGCGGAGGTGGGGCTGGAGAATCGGCAAGTGGCTGTGCGGGCACAGGAAGTCTGCGGGGGACCATTAGAAGCCCCAGGTAAGTTCAACTCTTTTTTCCCCCCTACAGTTCTCCTTTAAAGAGAACCTGAATTGAGAGAGGGCCATGCAAGTCTATGGAGACTTGCACACTTATGCGGTGCAGCAGAAGTATCCAAACTGGCGCATTTCCGACGCAAAGACTGCAGCACTTTGTCACATGCAGGGATTATGCAGCAATGCAAGTCAATGGGCAATGCAGTGTAAATGTTGGGACCGCAGTGCACATGAGCAGACTGTCAGGAATCCCTGGTGAATTATTTCCTGCCCAGCAGGGAGTATGTCACGGAGAAGGGGCGCTATGCATATTATGAACCTGTTGCCACACCGTAGCACAGGGTCATATGAAGGCCGATTTCTGCTCGCACCTTAAATAAGTGTAGAACTGGCCTCAAACAATACCGGTTGCCTGGCAGTCTTGCTGATCCTCTGCATCTAAAACAGGGGTCTCAAACTCAATTTACCTGGGGGGGGCCGCAGGAGGCAAAGTCAGGATGAGGCTGGGCCGCATAAGGAATTTCACAATCGCGGCGCATCGCCGCCTCTGCCCGCCCCTCTCACTCTTCCTTCACAGAGAGGGGCGGGGAGAGGTGGCGATCCGTGTGGCGATTGACGTCAGGAGGGGCAGAGCTGAAGCTGAAAGCTCTGCCCCTTCCAGGAAATACCGGCAGATTGCCCCCCGGGCGATTTGGGGGCTCTGCAGCCCTCGTTTAGCGGCGGGGATGCGGCGGATTATTTGGGAGCACTGGAGCGAACTATAAGGAAGCTTTTGCCGGCGAGGGCCACAAAATATTGCATCGAGGGCCGCAAATGGCCAGCGGGCCGCGAGTTTGAGACCCCTGATCTAATACATTTAGACATAGACCCTGAACAAGCATGCAGGATAGAGGTTTCTGACATAATTCTGACCATTAGCTGTATGCTTGTTTCGGGTGTGTGATTCAGACACTGCTGATGTTTAGTTTAATAGGAAATAAATATGGCAGCCTCCATATACCTCTCACTTCAGGTTCCCTTTAAAAGCAGCCTGCACACTGTACAGCAGTTCTTTTGTATCTGCACTTATGCCACTGCTTCTGAAGCACCTTGTGCTGTCTTGTACCTGTACACTACCTATTTATTGTACATATCTGTGATCTTTACATCAGGTCTGATCATTGATTTCAGCATTTCCACTTCAGCTCTCGGAAGGACACTTGTAGAAAAGGATAGATTGCACCGTGCAGTGATCAGACCTGATCTATACATTACAGATGTGTCGGCAAGGCTCAGACCTGATCTATACATTACAGATGTGTGAGCAAGGGCCAGGCCTGATCTATACATTACAGATATGTGAGCAAGGGCCAGGCCTGCTCTATACATTACAGATATGTGAGCAAGGGCAAGGCCTGCTCTATACATTGCAGATATGTGAGCAAAGGCCAGGCCTGATCTATACGTTACAGATGTGTGAGCAAGAGTTAGACCTGATCTATACATTACAGATGTGTGAGCAAGAGTCAGACCTGATCTATACATTACAGATGTGTGAGCAAGGCTTTCACACAGAGAGAAGCATAAGAAAGCACATGGCAGGAACAACAACGCTGTTGTACAGTGTGCAGATCAGTCTGTTGTAAAAATTTAAGACCAGGAAAAAATAAACTGGTGGTTTTCTAGGAGTAAAATCACGTTATGGACCAGTAGAGGTTTAAGTGGGTCTGAATTTGTAAAATTATATGTTCAGTTTTTTACACTTGGTTCTACTTTATGAATCTCATTCCTGTGGACATTCAGTGTTGCATTAAGCTAGGGCTTGGTCTGCCTTGTAGATTTTTTTTCCCTAATAATGATTTCTTACATGACAGATAATGCAAACAGAGCAAGGCTTCGCTCACCCAGGTGACTGTAGCTTTTTCCCTGGTGGCTGACAGATCTTCCCAGTGGGAGAGTTACTGCTCTGATGCAGTGGAGTAGGACAATGCACTGTCCATAAAACCGCTGCGTGACTTTCAATGCAGCTAGAGGAGTGAGACTTTGCGGGCAGCTTCCTCTACTGGAGTTGCACAGGAAGCCAATGAGTGGCTCAGTTCGCTTGAATTCAGACATTAAAATCAGTTTTAAGTGAATTGTCCTGTACGCTATTAGGTGTGCTAAAGTCATGCAGATAGTAACTTTATTGTTTGCGTTCACATTTTTTTCCATTTTATCCAGCAAGATCGACATATGGCTAGACAATCAGTTTACAAAATGTGCCAGTGAGGATATTTATAACTCGGCTAGTCTACACTGCAGTGCAGCAGCCTGTCAGCAGATACAAGTCACTGCATGCATGCTGGGGCTTGTAGTACCCCACAGGTGCAGGGCGCCTAGATGAAAAAATTAAAATTGTAAAAAAACAACAACACAGTTTACTCCCCAACCAATCATATCCAATGGTGAAAGTGCAGATTATAAGATGGCATCTTACCCCGGACTAATCACGTCCACCAGCCCTACAGGTAATACAGTAACAATACATTAGACAAGGGAAGGATGACAGCAGGTTTAACATCCCAGCTATTTATACATATTGTACAACTCGGCCTATAAGATGATGAGTTAGAGGCACCCTTTGTCTGTATGAACTTTACAGAGCAGCTTTATACCTCAGCCAATCACTCACAGGCGGGTGAAATGGCCATACTGCAGCGTGACGCAGTAACAGAGGTCTATCCTTCTCTGTCTAGCCATTTAAAAGGGGCAATCCGCTTAACACTTCCATTTTGAATTTAGGTAGATTGCACCATGGTGTCTGCATTCTTACAGCTCTTGGAGATCTCTTGGCGTATTCAGCCTGGCAGAGATCCCTCCTTGCCCCAGTCACATTGGTTACCAGGGCAACTCCCCTAGTTCCACCCACTTTGTCACACTTTTTATAATTCTTACCCATCCACTCTGTCAGTCCTTGCATCACACACTGTCACACTAACCATCATCCCAACCCTCCTATCACCACCCACTCTATCATACCAGTTATCATCCTAACCCTCCTCACACTGCCCACTATCATACCAGTTATCATCCTAACCCTCCTCACACTGCCCACTATCATACCAGTTATCATCTTATCCCTCCTCACACTGCCCACTAGCATACCAGTTATCATCGTATCCCTCCTCACACTGCCCACTCTAACATACCAGCTATCATCTTATCCCTCCTCACACTGCCCACGCTATCATACCAGTTATCGTCTCTCTCCTCACACTGCCCACTCTATCATACCAGTTATCTTATCTCTCCTCACACTGCCCACTCTATCATACCAGGTATCATCTTATCCCTCCTCACACTGCCCACTCTATCATACCAGTTATCTTATCTCTCCTCACACTGCCCGCTCTATCATACCAGGTATCATCTTATCCCTCCTCACACTGCCCACTATCATACCAGGTATCATCTTATCCCTCCTCACACTGCCCACACTATCATACCAGTTATCTTATCTCTCCTCACACTGCCCACTCTATCATACCAGGTATCATCTTATCCCTCCTCACACTGCCCATGCTATCATACCAGTTATCTTATCCGTCCTCACACTGCCCACTATCATACCAGTTATCTTATCTCTCCTCACACTGCCCACGCTATCATACCAGTTATCTTATCCCTCCTCCCACTGCCCACTCTATCATACCAGTTATCTTATCCCTCCTCACACTGCCCACTCTATCATACCAGTTATCTTATCCCTCCTCACGCTGCCCACTCTATCATACCAGTTATCTTATCCCTCCTCACACTGCCCACTCTATCATACCAGGAATCAACCTAAGCCTTTCTCACATCAGCTATCTTATAAACGCTTTTTTTGTGTTATCCACTCTGTCACACAATTCCAAATAATTCTATAATTTAAGCAGAAGCCTTAAATAATTCTTCAGCTGTTTACTGGCTAAGGCTAAAACGGTGGTGGTGGAGAATGGAGAAAATGGATAAAGAAAGATGGGAAATAATGGCATGCCAAGAGGATACAGCACAGGCTCATCCTGTACGTGTATCGGTGTAATCAGACACATGACATGTTTAGGATGTAAACCATTCCACAAGTGCACCTGTATAATCATGTTTTAGAGGCCACAGGTGACTCAGCCTGCATAACACTGACCAGTTTGGGGACAATATGGCCTTAAAATCAACAGTCAACGAAATCACTATCGGTGCCCTTAAAAAGCAAGACCTACAATGCTGTTATGTGATACTTCAATTCACTGCAGGGACTTGAGCTATAACGTTATTCTTGTCACGACTATGAGAAGACTTTTCCTAGCCACTGCAAGTCATTCGCTTACTTATGTACACAATAAAATCTTAATTTCTTTTATAGGACAG
This sequence comes from Hyperolius riggenbachi, assembly GCF_040937935.1. NCBI lineage: Eukaryota > Metazoa > Chordata > Amphibia > Anura > Hyperoliidae > Hyperolius > Hyperolius riggenbachi. The sequence goes on along the minus strand of NC_090655.1, from coordinate 36,498,905 downwards.
ATGCAATCCAGATTCCGCCTGTTTAAGACATGCCACAATGAAAAATTCATCTACCAGAGACTTTCACTAGAACGTGTATTTTTTTTTCCTGTTTAAGGTCTATTAGCAAAATCCTACTACGGTCATCACAATTTCCACTCATTCCTAGTCCCAGTGAGGAACGTGTGTTCACCAGGTGGTGGCGAGTCTCACGGCGATCATAGTTTCGCAGCCATGAAGTTGACGTGTGGTTTGACGAGAGGGAAGAGAGGTAGGCTCCTCTTAAACTCGGGCAGGTTACTGATGACTTCAGGCTAGATGAAAACAGAAGCACATATTCATCATAAAACCAGAAATACGATCTTTGTGGGCTGCTGCACTATGTTATGGATGAATATACCAATATTGATATTGCTTAAGTGTAACTGTAAAGGTGGCCATACACTGGTTGATTTGCCATCAGATTCGACCAAAAGATAGATCCCTCTCTGATCGAATCTGATTAGAGAGGGATCGTATGGCCACCTACTGCAAACAGATTGTGAATCGATTTTAGCCTGAAACCGATCACAATCTGTGGAGCTGCCCCCCCCCCTGCATACATCACCTGCTCCTGCCGGCGCGAGTTCCCTGGTCCACCGCTGTCTTCTTCTCCGCATGGCATCTTCTCCCATCGGCATCTGCGTATAACTTTGTTACTCCAGTGACAGCGGAAGTTCAAATAGAGCGACCTCTATTTGTACTTCCGCTGTCACTGCAGTGACACAGGAAGTTATGCACTGATGCCGTGATGTGGAAGGTGATGGGAGAAGATGCCAGCCGGGAGGTGACCGTGGGGACTCGCGCCGGTGGAGCAGGTAATGTATCTCCGCTGTATTGCGTCAGTCGTCGGGCATTCGAACGCCGCTATCGACGCACTCCCGACCCAAGAAAAATCTTCCGCACGGATGGATCGACATGAGTTGACGGGAACGATGGATTTCGGACGAAAATCCATCGTTCTGTCAGCGGTGTGCGTGGCGATTTCACGGCCGCTTCGATCACTAAACGAAACGGCCGTATTTCGGCGGGAAAATCGTTAGGTGTATGGGCCCCTTAAGAGCGGTTCCATTTTACAAGAATGGGGCTTTGGAATTTGCTTACCTATGTCACCATGAAAATGATTATTATTATTATTATTTAGTATTTATATAGCGCCGACATCTTTTGCAGCGCTGTATAGAGTATATAGTCTTGTCACTTAACTGTCCCACAGAGGGGCTCACAAGCTAATCCCTACCATAGTCTTATGTCTATGTATGTATTGTGTAGTGCATGTATCATAGTCTAGGGCCAATTTTTAGGGGAAAGCCAATTAACTTATCTGTATGTTTCTGGGATGTGGGAGGAAACTGGAGTACTTGGAGGAAACCCACACAGACAAGACACAGGGAGAACATACAAATGCCTTGCAAACGTTGACCTTGCTGGGATTCGAACCAGGGACCCAGCGTTGCAAGGCTAAAGTGTAACGTTTGTATGGCACTGACATCTTCCACAGTGCCGTACAGAGAATATATAGTCTTGTCAATAACTGTGCCTCAGAGGGGCTCACAATCTAATCACCACCAGCCACATGTCCATCACAAAGTCTAGGGTCAATTAAGGGGGATGGCAATTAAATTATCTGTATTTTTGGGGGTGGGAGGAAACTGAGGTGCTTGGAGAAAACCCGCGCTAGATCAGCAAAGTGAACATACAGTTCTTGATGACAATGTGTAGAAAGCAGGGATAACGGGCAAGTGGGCGGATCTGGGTGACTGATGAGAACCAAAATTGTGATGGTGGAACAAATGGGCAAGGGCATATGCAAAACGGTAGGCTTCTGTGAGGTGTTGCTGGTAAGCAGTGGGTAGGAACTGCCAAGAGCAGTCCAAGAAGAGATAACGAATGAAGAGAAAAAAGGCAATTGGGGGGGGGGGGGGGGGGGGGGGTTAGCATAATCGATGAGGTGACCACACCTTTATATCAGATGACGCATATGGATGGATGGAGAGAAAGTTGTACTTTTTATAAAAAATACTGTACCGTTCTCACGTGGTGGATTAGTGGGGGATTCCCTCTAATCGCTGAAGCGCGGTAGAGCATTACAAAGTATATGGCATTGATCTCACTGCCGTGATTGCCGCCGATCGCGGGCTATTCTTGATTAGCGGCAATCGCAAAACGCGCTGCATGTAGCATTTCACTGCAACTCTGGGGCGATTGCGATACAGTGATTAAAAAGCGCTGATTGCGATCGCTTGGAAATCGCGAGAGTGTGCAGTGATTTAGGCAATTTAGGCAATCTGCATTATTTAAAAGCAAATAAATAGGTCAGCCTTCTTATACTTCTCAGTTTATATTGTGCTTTAACTTCAAAGACAAACTACAGCAAATGAAAATAAAAACAATCTACCTATAGACAAATGAATGCTTAACTGGCCAGTCAGATCTGGCATTTTCCTGTAAATTACCTGAGGGAGGGGAGGTGCGGGGGCCAGGTTGACATCATTTTGACTAGGAAACTCCCCAACGACAGGACCTGCATACAAAAGGAGAAAACAATACATACAATAAATACAAATAAATATTAAAATGTCAGTCCACATACTTAAAATGTTGTATGTTGGGTCCCTAAACAAAACAGGTGAATACTGAAGCATCCTAAACACGCACTGGATAATTCTCAACCAAGATTTGGGGTATCTTGGGAGAGAATCTAACCTGTGCATAGCTACCCCACAATCTTCTGCCACAACAGATCACTAGAGGACACTAAAAGACAAGTGACAACAAGGGAATGGTCTTTCTACTCTGCACTGTAGAATGCCTCTTGCCTATTCGCCAGCCATAAAACAAAGCTGCTCTTAAACTTAGCGTACACGGGCCAACAGCAGCCTGATCCAGAAAATGATCAGTTACCCTCTGGCCGGGAACCAATCCTGCACTGCTCAATCTCAATCAGATTTCACCATGACAGATCCCATAAAGACCGGGGGACAGAGGAGCAGAAAACCGTAGTAAAGGCACATTCTATTACAAACCTCCATCATGGGAAGGTTCAATTTAAAAAAAGTTGCCTTTAAGAATACAGTATTTAAAGGGAAACTGTTCAGATTATTAGACCTGTATGTGCTGCAGAATATCTTACAGTCCAGTCTACCAAGGAGCACTTACATGAATCCATCTCTCTTGCAAGGACGTGTACCGACACCTTGTGTCTCCTCGGTGCTTCTAGTGAGAGTAAGTCCTAGAATTAAAAAAAAAAAATTAGACTCAGCTACAAACAGAACAATGCCAAATAGAGTGACCTCACCTTAATTAAAGCAGATCCGAGATGAAAAACTAACTATAACAAGTAACTTGTCTATATATCTTATCTAAAGTTTAGATCGTTTACACAGCAAATCTAGCTGCAAACAGCTTTAATAGAATATGGTTATTTCTTTCTGTGATACAATGACAGCAGCCATGTTGTTTGTAAACATTACACAGAGGCAGGCTTATCTGTATCTCAGCCTGTAAAAAAAAAAACAATCCCCCCTCCTCCCCTCTGAAATCAATGGCTAGTAACACCTCCTCCTCCTCCTGCCCAGACTGAGCTCCCATGAGCCCTTGCTACTGCCAATGCTCTCAGAAAATCTGTGGGCGTGGTTTATTTCGTTTATAGGGAATTAGAGTATTAACCAACCTGGCGTTCTGATTAAATCGCCAGGGTGGCTGCGGGAGGGTTTTTTTTTAAATAAAAAAAAAACTATTTCATGCAGCCAACTGAAAGTTGGCTGCATGAAAGCCCACTAGAGGGCGCTCCGGAGGCGTTCTTCCGATCGCCTCCGGCGCCCAGAATAAACAAGGAAGGCCGCAATGAGCGGCCTTCCTTGTTTTGCTTACATCGTCGCCATAGCGACGAGCGGAGTGACGTCATCGACGTCAGCCGCCTCCGATCCAGCCCTTAGCGCTGGCCGGAACTTTTTGTTCCGGCTACGCTGGGCTCAGGCGGCTGGGGGGACCCTCTTTCGCCGCTGCTCGCGGCGGATCGCCGCGGAGCGGCGGCGATCAGGCAGCACACGCGGCTGGCAAAGTGCCGGCTGCGTGTGCTGCTTTTTATTTGACGAAAATCGGCCCAGCAGGGCCTGAGCGGCAGCCTCTGGCGGTGTTGGACGAGCTGAGCTCGTCCAGACCGCTCAGCAGGTTAAAACAAAAAAGTATTTGGCTTGAGGAATGTCCTATAAACAATAGGAAAGGAACACGATTATGCAATGAGTAAAAAGTTCATCTCAGATCCACTTTAAGGTCATCAGTAAAACTAACTTCAACACAAATTAGACATTTTAAAGAAAGCATTCAGGAATTGTTTAAAAAAAAAAAAAAAAACAGATGATCTTACCTGTGGCTTCCTCCATCCCCTGGTAGCCTACAGTCAGGTTCATAAATTTTGGGACATCCACACAATTCTAACATTTTTGGCTCTATACACAACCACAATGGATTTGAAATGATACAAACATGATGTACTTTAACTTAAGACTGTCAGAGCTTTAATTTGAGGGTATTTACATCCGAATCAGGTGAACGGTGTAGGAATTACAACAGTTAGCATATGTGCCTCCCACTTGTTAAAGAGACTCTGTAACAAAAATCTGAGCCTTATTTCTTCTATCCTAGAAGTTCCTATAGCTGTTCTAATGTGCTCTGGATTACTGCAGCATTTTCCAGTTGCACTGTCTCCAGGGCCGGCGCTTCCATAGAAGCAAAGGGAGCAATTTCCCAGGGCCTGTAGGGGCCCCCAAGGTGTGTGCCCTTTCAACTCCAGCTATGGTGACCCCATAAATGCCTGCAGGGAGAGCGGTGCCGTGGGGAGAAGTCTGGAGTGTAGAACCCAGTGCTGCCTCCTGGGTCCTGCCTGGATTAGGTAACATGCCGCTGTG
>NC_090655.1:36383728-36493777 GCF_040937935.1 Hyperolius riggenbachi | reverse complement strand
GAAGAGGGAGTGGGGGAAGGGGGAGTGAGAAAGAGGGAGAGAAAAAAGAGGGAGAGAAAAAGAGGGAGAAGAGGGTTAGAGAAGGGGGGGGGGGGGAGAGGAAGAGGTGGGAGAGGAGCATCTCATCCTGACACATGGTGCCATGAAGCAGCTGAACACAAGAACTCTACAGACATTCTACATAGGAATCTCACATAACTAACCTTTTTCACAATATTTCCATGAAGAAGAGCCTCCACATGCAAGCGGGACAGCAGCTGCGGAATGAAGGCCTTCAGCCGAGGCAGAGTAACATCTGGAAAAGACGGGAAAGTAATTTACTACTGCAGACTTCTAATGCTACATGGCTGAGATGCTCTGATTGGACTGTGAAGCAAACTCCGCCCTAAATAGTGAATGAAGTTAATGCGAAGGCCGCAATAAAGCCTCATACAACTGATGTCATCCAAAAAAAAAAATCATTGTGAAATGACTGCCGAAAAATAGACTTACTAATTGAGGAAAAAACCCATTTGCATGAAAAAGTAAACAAAACCCATGGAAATGTTCAAATTATATATACATTTGAACCTGAAACACATGATGTGAAAAAAGTGACCATATAGTACCAATCCTCCTTAGAATTTTATTAAGTCCACTTTTTCTATTATTTCAGTACTAGGGTTAATAAACCAGTAATGTAGTATCTGTGCAGCTCCTGAAAACTACCGCAACCAAAAAACCTGTCTGTAAAAAAAAAAAAATCAAACTGTTGAAGCTGTTTGCAGATAGAATTGCAGAGTAAACTATCTAAACTTTTGATAAGATATATAGACAAGTTAAGGTAGCCATACACTGGTCGATTTGCCATTAGATCGACCAGCTGACAGATCCCTATCTGATCGAATCTGATCAGAGAAGGATCGTATGGCTGCCTTTACTGCAAACAGATTGTGAATCGATTTCAGCCTGAAACCGATCACAATCTGTTGAGCTGCTCCTGCCGCCTGTCCCCCCCCCCCCCCCCCGTATACATTACCTGAAGCTGGCTCCGGGTCCTCTTCTCCGCGCTGCACCGCATCCCAGCATCCTGCACCGCATCCCAGGGTACACTGTGTCACTCCGTGACCAGGAAGTTCAAATAGAGCGCCCTCTATATGAACTTCCTGGTTACTGGAGTGACACAGGAAGTTAAAGTACGCTGGGATGGAAGCAAGAGCGCTGCAGCGCGGAGAAGACGCGAAGAAGATGCCCGGGAGCCAGCGTCAGGTAATGTATAACTGTATCTGATCGGCCGCCGCTAGCGACGCACTCCCTACCCGCGGGCGATCGACGGAAGTAACCCGCATGGCGCGATCGACGGACCGATCTGATTTCGGGAGGAAATCGGATCGGCGGGTGTGTTTAGCGCGAACGATTGGCAGCAGATTCGATCCCAGTGATCGAATCTGCTGTCGAATCGGCGGCAAATCGGGCCAGTGTATGGCCAGCTTTACTTGTTATAGTTAGTTTTTCATCTCGGATCCGCTTTAAGCCCTCCTGGGTCGACTTATACTTGACTGCAGCTAATTCCAGCTTAAGAGAGTCAAATATTGGAGTGGACTTATGCATGAGGTCATCTCATAGTTGAGGACATATGGTAGTTACATGACAATCGCATCAAAATTGAAATCGAATGTAAAATCACATCGGAATCGCATGTAGTGTAAAAAAGCCTTAAATACAGATAAACTCAGGAAAGTGAAAGTCCATGACCACCCCCCCCCCCCCCCCCCCAAAACAAAAAACAAGCCCTATTCCCAGCGGGGCATTACACGGAAATTGAATACAATGTTAATCCTATGCGACGTTCACAGTACGTCGAGGCAATCTAACGGACTGAAGTATCCCATCGCACTGCATGTGGTTGCATTACCACATAATGCGCCTGTTAACAGTGATGGTGAAGCATACTTATTGACTGCTTCACTGCGTGTGATGCAACCTGTGCAAAACGTGATGTGCAACATTTCTGTTCCGTTCCTGTTACAGGGGACGCAACGCAAATCCCACTGTGAACGTACCCTAAGCGTATGACCAGCTTTTAGCCTGAAGGGTTTCAAACAGATAGGGCCATTTTACACTTAAGTTTTGATGTGTTGCATTTTAATGCGCTTTAACTTTCCATAGCATTGCATTGTGAAAAAAGCTTCAGTTGCTTAATGTACAGTGTGAAAAAGGCCATAGGGACCATGGACATTACCTGACACATCATTTGGCCTTTCAGTTACAACTGACAGCAACTGATATGGTGTTATGCTTGGTTCACACATAAAAAGTGTCCAGTTCTGTCCTGTCAGTTTTTTACAGTTGGCATCAGTTTTGTGTGGTTCTATGGGTGTGTTCACACATAAAAGGTGTACATTTCTGGTCCAATCAGGTAAGGCACGGTTCACATTGCGTTTTTGAGCCAAAAGGATCCGGTGGGCGGATCTGGTCTCCGCTCTGTCCGCGGCGCGGTTCACATAGTGAAAATGGATCTGATCAATGATTGATCGGATCAGTTTTCACTCACCAATATACAGTGGCTTGCAAAAGTATTCGGCCCCCTTGAAGTTTTCCACATTTTGTCACATTACTGCCACAAACATGAATCCATTTTATTGGAATTCCACGTGAAAGACCAATACAAAGTGGCATACACGTGAGAAGTGGAACGAAAATCATACAGGATTCCAAATTTTTTTTACAAATAAATAACTGCAAAGTGGGGTGTGCGTAATTATTCAGCCCCCCCTTTGGTCTAAGTGCAGTCAGCTGCCCATAGACATTGCCTGATGAGTGCTAATGACTAAATAGAGTGCACCTGTGTGTAATCTATTGTCAGTACAACAAATGCAGCTGCTCTGTGATGGCCTCAGAGGTTGTCTAAGAGAATATTGGGAACAACAACACCATGAAGTCCAAAGAACACACCAGACAGGTCAGGGATAAAGTTATTGAGAAATTTAAAGCAGGCTTAAGCTACAAAAAGATTTCCAAAGCCTTGAACATCCCACGGAGCACTGTTCAATTGATCATTCAGAAATGGAAGGAGTATGGCACAACTGTAAGCCTACCAAGACAAGGCCGTCCACCTAAACTCACAGGCTGAACAAGGAGAACGCTGATCAGAAATGCAATCAAGAGGCCCATGGTGACTCTGGACGAGCTGCAGAGATCTACAGCTCAGGTAGGGGAATCTGTCCATAAGACAACTATTAGTCGTGCACTGCACAAAGTTGGCTCTTATGAAAGAGTGACAAGAAGAAAGCCATTGTTAACAGAAAAGCTTAAGAAGTCCCGTTTGCAGTTTGCCACATGCCATGTGGGGGACACAGCAAACATGTGGAAGAAGGTGCTCTGGTCGGATAAGACCAAAATGGAACTTTTTGGCCAACATGCAAAACGCTATGTGTGCCAGAAAACTAACACTGCACATCACTCAGAACACACCATCCCCACTGTCAAATATGGTGGTGGCAGCATCATGCTCGGGGGGGTGCTTCTCTTCAGCAGGGACAGGGAAGCTGGTCAAAGTTGATGGGAAGATAGATGGAGCCAAATACAGGGCAATCTTGGAAGAAAACCCCTTGGAGTCTGCAAAAGACTTGAGACTGGGGCTGAGGTTCACCTTCCAGCAGGACAAAACACCTAAAGATAAAGCCAGGGCAACAATGGAATGGTTTAAAACAAAAACATATCTATGTGTTAGAATGGCCCAGTTAAAGTCCAGATCTAAATCCAATCGAGAATCTGTGGCAAGATCTGAAAACTGCGGTTCACAAACGCTGTCCATCTAATCTGACTGAGCTGGAGCTGTTTTGCAAAGAAGAATGGGCAAGGATTTCAGTCTCTAGAAGTGCAAAGCTGGTAGAGATATACCGTATTTTTCGGAATATAAGACGCACTTTTTCTTCCCCAAATTTTGGGGAGAAATGTGGGTGCGTCTTATATTCTAAAGATACAAAAAAAATCAATGCAGAGTGCGCAGGGAAGCTGAAATGCCGCTATACATTACCTGATCTTGCAGCCGCGATCCTCCCCCCGGCTGTCGTCATGCATGACCCCTGGCGCACATGCGCGGCTAGTGCAGATGACTGCGTGTATGGAGGCGGCGACCCAGCGAACTCCAGCAGCTATTATTCAGAGGACCCAGCGGACTCCAGCGGCTATTATTCAGAGGACCCAGCGGACTCCAGCGGCGATTATGCAGATGGCCCAGCGGACCCCGGAAGTGTTTATGGAGATGGCCCAGCGGACCCCGGTGGCTCTGCACAGCGGTAGGCGGCCAGTGCCCCTGCCTACCGCTGCCACTGAAGAGGATCGCACTGCGGGACCCAGGGTGAAAGGAGGATGCTGAAGAGGATCGCCGACAGCCGGGGGGAGGATCGCGGCTGCAAGATCAGGTAATGTATGAAAGTGTATTGTAGTGTATTGTAGTGTAGTGTAGTGTAGTTAATTGGAGTTTAGTGCAGTGTAGTGCAGTGTAGTTTAGTGCAGTGTAGTGCAGTGTAGTTTAGTGCAGTGTAGTTTAGTGCAGTGTAGTTTAGTGCAGTGTAGTTTAGTTTAAGTGTAGTGTATTGCTGTATAGTGTATTGTAGTGTAACTGATGGGGAAATAGGGCATAGTGTAGTGTAACTGGGCAGTGTAGTGTAGATAGAGTAGCTTAGAAAATGTTTTTGGGGGATAAATGTCCATAAGACGCCCCTGCAGTATAGACGCACATAGGTTTAGTTTTTTTTTTTTTTCCTGATTTTTGCCCTCTAAACCTAGGTGCGTCTTATATGCCGGAGCGTCTTATATTCCGAAAAATACGGTACCCTAAAAGACTGGCAGCTGTAATTCCAGCATAAGGTGGTTCTACAAAGTATTGACTCAAGGGGCTGAATAATTACGCACACCCCACTTTGCAGTTATTTATTTGTTAAAAATGTTTGGAATAATGTATGATTTTCGTTCCACTTCTCACGTGTACACCACTTTGTATTGGTCTTTCATGTGGAATTCAAATAAAATTGATTCAGGTTTGTGGCAGTAACGTGACAAAATGTGGAAAACTTCAAGGGGGCCGAATACTTTTGCAAGCCACTGTATAACTAATCTTCCGTAGCAGCCGGCGGTAGAGGCTTCCTCCTCTTCGCGCTGTGACTACACAGCGCGTCGTGTGACTAGTCACATGATGCGGAAGACGACAGAAGCCTCTACCGTCGGCTGCTATGGAAGATTAGGTATGTATAAACCCTCCCTCACTCACCCGCCCGTCTGCTGCTCCCTCACCCACCTGCCCGTCTGCTGCTCCCTCACCCTCCTGTCGCTCAGGTTCGCGATGGCCCATGCCCCCATCCCCGGTGGATGGTCCGTTTTTTTCACTAGTGTGAAGAAACGTTCCGGTTTCCATTGCCCCAATGCTGCTGCATTTTTTGTCCAGATCCGTTCCGCTAAGCAAAACGGTCCGGAAAATTAGAGCCTGCAGCAATTTTTGGGGACCTGAACGTACGGAACGTATTCGTACCAATGGACGCATGTGAATGGATCCATAGGTTAACATTGGATCCTTTCACATCCGTTCCTACAGTATACCTTCCGGTCCGGAAAAAAACCGCTAATATGAACTGGGCCTAATACTGCTAGAAAACTGACAGGACTGGAAATGTACAGGTTTATGTGTGAACCAAGACTAAAATGACTAAGTCTGTGCCATTCCATGCAGCCGCCTTTGACAGTCACGTAGTCTGCACAGTACATTCCGCCATACGGAGGAGCGATATAGAAGGGAGGAGGCAGTAGGCTCCTGCTGTGGATAAGAATAAAGCAACTGGGTAAAAAAAAAAAAAAATCTAACAAAGAAATGTATTCTCCAGAAATATCAGTCCCAGGAGATGAGGGATGCCTATACAGACAGGAGACTGCCACCAGCCACCGATAGCTCTATTACAGCCCTGCATAATAAAAAGGGGTGCTTTTGTAATTTTTGCATGTTTTGAAATCAATAAAGTGACATCCCCACGCCATCAGCATCAGTCAGCAAGACTTGTGGGTCAGAGCACAGCTACCTGCCCTCATATAGGGTTCTGGAGCTGAGACAATGAGGAGTGCGATAGCACACAAAGGCAGGATGTTTCTATTCTGTGTGACAGGAGCAGAGCGTCTGCTTCTAATCCGCTGGCGCGGTGACCCAGTTTCCATGCCTGTGCTCTGAAATCTCCCAGCAAACGTCTTCACGCTCTGCAGCAAATAGCTGCGCGCGCTCAGGTGCTGCTCAGAGATAAAGCCGCCTCTCCGCTGAGCTCAGAATATGATTTATGGGGCTGCTGGGAAGGCTCTGTGGAGCTGGAAAACATTATTAGAACAGCAGTGAATATCACCCCTGGCACTAACAAGCCTAGGAAATACAAAAAGATAGAAATGTTCCTTAAGGGAAAAAAAAAGAAAAAAAATGAGTAAAGCCAAGCGCAGCCCCGTCTGCACACGAGATGGGGGGACGCAGCTCCCAGAAGTCCCGCGTGAGTCCCGAAATAGAACAGCCCGAGTGCATCTATCACCTCCAGATCTGTACTCAATGTCATTCTGCAGGCAGCACACCCAAAAGTCTCTGAATAGATTACAGCCTTTAGAACAATGGGGCTAAAGAACTATTTAAAATCTGATAGTCCTCTGACGAAGCCCTTATGGTTGAAACACGATAGGAATGTAGGGTTGTTTGCTGAGCGCTCTGTACTGTCCTTCTGAACCAGTATAAGGGTTCTATCTGGCTATACAAATGGTACATGCTGGGGGACTTTACAGGTGGACCTTTATCAGTTTTCTGCAGTTTGCTGACAGTGCTGCATTGCTGTGAATAAGGCATTCAAGTGTGAACTAGCACATTGGTTAATATGGATTGCAGTTTTCCTGTACAGAAAATGCACAGAAAAACTGACGAGCGTGGACAGGCCCTTAGAGTGTATAATTGTTGAGGCACTTGTGAACAATTATCAAGGCACTCGCCTATTTTAACAGAGACTTAACAAAAATTTATTTTTATTGGTACATTACAGAACTTCACTAGGGCTGCCCCTCTGGAACTCGCTCCCACCAGCCTTCAGACTCATTCCCACCTTTAATACCTTCAAACGAGCCCTCAAGACTCCTCTTTTCATGCTTGACGGGCACCCTCTTAACAGATGCACCTATTATCTCTACCCCCAACCTTTAGATTGTAAGCCTCAGGCATGCCAGACTTACTTTAAAAAGGACCTGCTCTTACAAGACTGAATAACATGTATGGAATAGTTGTGTCACCCCAACATAGAAGAATCAAAACCTGACCTCAGGAGATGCAAGGAAAGTACCGTAGTTGGGGGAAGCACAATAGAACACCAAAGAGCTTTAAACCAGGATTGAACTTAATCGGATCCGAGATGAAAAACGAACTATAACAAGTAACTTGTCCATATATCTTATCTAAAGTTTAGATAGTTTACACAGCAAATCTAGCTGCAAACAGCTTCAATAGAATATGATTATTTCTTCCTGTGATACAATGACAGCAGCCATGTTGTTTGTAAACATTACACAGAGGCAGGCTTATCTGTATCTTGAGCAAAAAAACCTAATCCCCCCTCCTCCTCTGAAATATCTGGCTAGTAATACCTCCCCCTCCTCCTGCCCAGACTGAGCTCCCATGATCCCTTGCTACTGTCTGAAAGTGCCTTGGCTCTCTGAAAACCTGTGGGCGTGGCTTGTTTAGTTTATAGGGAATTAGAGTAGTAAAACAAAAAAGTATTTGGCTTGAGGAATGTGATATAAACAATAGGAAAGGAACAATTATGCAATGAGTAAAAGTTCATCTCGGAACCACTTTAAACCCAATCAATAGTGGATACTCCCTTTCCCACAATCCCACAAGAAATCTTTACCAATTCTTGAATAGATAATCGGGGAGGGGGGTCTGTGTGGCTGATAGTGAGTAGAAACCCCTCCCACAGTGTGATGTCAGTGTTGGAGGTCTGTGAACCTTGTGTATTGTGGGAAATAATGTATGTGTGTGATTATATATATAACATGGCAAACATAATTTCTTGATCTATCTTCTATTTTTTTTAACTTCTTATTTTTTAATTTATTGATTTCAAGCTAATGCTATCTTTCGTTAAAGTTCCTCTGTAAGTCATAGCTAAAAAATTGTAATGGGCAGCCATGACTTTCTGTAAATGGTAAACAATTCTGTTTATAGGTCTGTTCTTCCATCGATTTGGGAAGTCTCCGAGTGACGTGTGTGGGACTCACCCTCTAGAGCATCCCGGAGCTCGTCTTTGGTCCAGGCCACTTCAGTCATCAGCACCCTCAGGTAATACATGGCGTGCTGGTGAGGCTGTTCTGCCCGGAAGTTGTTTAGAGACCGCATGTACTACAAAAGAGAAAAGCAACACCGATGAAAGCATCAGAACCTGCATCACATGACCTGATCACCTGTTCCACAACCGCTGAGATGCGGGAGTAACTTACGGCCTCCTTTATGATCTCAAAGCGTCTTTCGTCTATTTCAAAGGTGGCCATTTTCTCAATGATCTTCTTAAGCAGAATGTGCTGCTTGTCATTATAGCCTTTGACAGAGAGCTGGAAAACAAGCCATTCATGTCAGTGAAACAGCCGTGTTTGTATCATTCCATCACAGGAATCCTTCACCTGCCTACAGCTAAAACGTTCTCAAACACACTGAAGACAACCAAGCAACCCTGTTCATTTTTGTGTTAGAGGTTTTTACATTTTAAAGTAGCCAATACACATCTGAGGCAGGTCATTTTTGTCTTATCTGATATGCAAGGAAATGTAACCCTTAAAGCAAACATGAAGTGAAAATAAAGTTATGAGATAATTAATTGTATGTGTAGTACAGCTAAAAATAGAAAATTAGTAGCCAAGAAAAGAGTCTCATTGTTTTCCAGTACAGGAAGAGTTAAAAAATAATTTAAAAATAATTGGTTATCTATGCAAAAGATGACCTCCTCTGTTTACCAAGAATTTGGTTTTTAAGCTCATTTAGCTTCCTTTTATCCTTTTGGTGCCTCTGTTCTCCTGCATAATATTGAGTCCACCAGAAAGAAGAAAAACTATGTGAAATCTTGCGCCAAACATACACAACTTCTGATTACTCCTAATACAACCACTGGCAGCTCCTCGACCCCGGCTGAAGGGTATGACTGTAGCACAAGAAAGAGAAAAAAAGAAAGGAGGAGTGCTCCATAGTGTATTAAACCTTTTAATTAAAAACACTTATTATGTGATGAAAATCAGGCATATCGTGGGTAGAAACCCCAAATCAATGACCCTGGGTGGCGACCTGTTTCTCCTCTGTGGCCAGCACTGGGAGTAGTCCTGGATGTTGATGGACACCGGGAGCCTATCCTCTGGTCAATAAGTGCAGTAACTTCACAACGCGTTTCGGCGTATCCACGCCTTTATCAAGCTAGTTACTGCCATGCACTCAATGTATTTATATACCTAATGGTGACAGGCAATGAATGGTCCGACCTCAGAGTTCACCTAGTTGACCTCTGATTGTACCGCCCATTCAGCACAATTCTTTGTTCTTATACTAAAAGATTTTTTAAAAAATCATATTATATATAATTTATAAAAAAGGTGTATAAAGGTATACAATATATAATTTATAAAAAAAGGTGTATAAAGGTATACACATAGAGAGAAAAAACATATGGAAATTTGATCAAAAAACACTCCCGTACACATGAAATCTGATTGTGGGAGGTACAAAGTTCCTCTTCTGTTGCGAGCAGTTTCCCAGTACCAATTTTGAGTCTTAATTGTTCTGTACATACATATATATTTTTTTCCCTTCTAGACGGCGAATAGTGCCGGTATTTAACTGTCTGGATAGGCTACCCCGACTGGAGGGCTTGTTGCTTAGCTACCTCCAGACGCTATAGTTGGTATCCGCCCCCTTTTTTGTATAATTATCTCCACGACGGCCACGCTGGACTACTCCCACTGCTGGCCACAGAGGAGAAACAGGTCGCCATCCAGGGTCATTGATTTGGGGTTTCTACTAACGATATGCCTGATTTTCATCACTTTTTAGTAAGTGTTTTTAACCCTTGCGTGGTTTTTAATTAAAAGGTTTAATACACTACGGAGCGCTCCTCCTTTCTTTTTTTCTCTAATATTGAGTCCACCCTGGGTGGAGGGTTGAACCCCCTTTTTCTCATCTACAGAGAGCGACTTCTTATTCCTGAGTGGGGTCAGGAAAATCTCTCCACCTGCCTTTACAGTGGTTGCCTAATGGTAACCCTGGTTTGTGAGTATTAATATTTACTCTATCTAGTAACCATTTACCAGTACATATTACACTATTGGGGCTCGTGGTGTTCCTTGTTTTTATCTATGCAAAAGAGCTTCTCAGAGCTCTTCCACCCAATTTGGGTTGAAGACTGTCCTGTTTTCTGAAGCACTTATATGTCAAAGAAACAGTCAGAGACGGCCTCAAAAAAGGTTTTATTGCAGGAGAGTTTAAAGGGTCATTAGCTCTGCTCGGTTTTATAGTTTCAAAGACAGAGTGTGGTTTATAAACTGCAAATATGAAAAAATGATGCAAGGTTATAAAACAATAACTGAAAAATAAAATGAGACTTTTCTTTGCTACTAATTTTCTATTCATTATTGGTACTATACATACAATTCATTATATCATAAATGGGTATTTTTTTCGCTTCAAGTTTGCTTTAAACCTGGTGCACAATTCAATTTTGATTGGCCAATTTTACCATTTCCATGTAGTAAAGGGGCTTACAGTGGAGGAAAAAATAATTTGACCCCTCACTGATTTTGTAAGTTTGTCCAATGACAAAGAAATGAAAAGTCTCAGAACAGTATCATTTCAATGGTAGGTTTATTTTAACAGTGGCAGATAGCACATCAAAAGGAAAATCGAAAAAATAACCTTAAATAAAAGATAGCAACTGATTTGCATTTCATTGAGTGAAATAAGTTTTTGAACCGTCTAACAATAAAAGACTTAATACTTAGTGGAAAAACCCTTGTTTGCAAGCACAGAGGTCAAACGTTTCTTGTAATTGATTACCAAGTTTGCACACATTTTAGGAGGAATGTTGGTCCACTCCTCTTTGCAGATCATCTCTAAATCCCTAATGTTTCTAGGCTGTCTCTGTGCAACTCTGAGCTTGAGCTCCCTCCATAGGTTTTCTATTGGATTAAGGTCCGGAGACTGACTAGGCCACTCCATGACCTTAATGTTCTTCTTCTTGAGCCACTCCTTTGTTGCCTTTGCTGTATGTTTTAGGTCATTGTCGTGCTGGAACACCCATCCACGACCCATTTTCAGTTTCCTGGCAGAGGGAAGGAGGTTGTCGTTCAGGATTTCACGATACATGGCTCCGTCCATTTTCCCGTTAATGCGATTAAGTTGTCCTGTGCCCTTAGCAGAAAAACACCCCCAAAGCAAAATGTTTCCACCCCCATGCTTGACGGTGGGGACGGTGTTTTGGGGGTCATAGGCAGCATTTTTCTTCCTCCAAACACAGCGAGTTGAGTTAATGCCAAAGAGCTCTATTTTGGTCTCATCAGACCACAGCACCTTCTCCCAGTAACTCACAGAATCACTCAGGTGTTCATTGGCAAACTTCAGACGGGCCTGCACATGTGCCTTCTTGAGCAGGGGGACCTTGCAGGATTTTAATCCATTGCGGTGTAATGCGTTTCCAATGGTTTTCTTGGTGACTGTGGTCACTGCTAATTTGAGGTCATTCACTAACTCCTCCCGTGTAGTTCTAGGATGCTTTTTCACCTTTCTCAGAACCATTGACACCCCACGAGGTGAGATCTTGCGTGGAGCCCCAGAGCGAGGTCGATTGATGGTCATTTTGTGCTCCTTCCATTTTCGAACAATCGCACCAACAGTTGTCACCTTCTCTCCCAGCTTCTTGCTAATTGTTTTGTAGCCCATTCCAGCCTTGTGCAGGTCTACAATTTTGTCTCTGACATCCTTGGACAGCTCTTTGGTCTTTCCCATGTTGGAGAGTTTGGAGTCTGCTTGATTGATTGATTCTGTGGACAGGTGTCTTTTATACAGGTGACTAGTTAAGACAGGTGTCCTAAACCTCCTTGGCGGTAACCCCGAACGTTAGCTAGCTGCGCCAGCACCCCGATCGCCGCCGCCGCGTGCCCGATCGCCGATATCCGGTGCGGCGCGCGGCCCCCCCCCCCCCAGACCCCGTGCGCTGCCTGGCCAATCAGTGCCAGGCAGCGCCGAGGGGTAGCCCGGGACTCCCAATGACGTCCCGACGTCAGTGACGTCGGTGACGTCATCCCGCCCGTCGCCATGGCGACGGGGGAAGCCCTCCAGGAAATCCCGTTCTTTGAACAGGATTTCCTGATCGGAGATCGCCGAAGGCGATCGAAGAGGGCGGGGGGATGCCGCTGAGCAGCGGCTATCATGTAGCGAGCCCTGGGCTCGCTACATGATATAGAAAAAAAAAAAAATTAAAAAAAAACTGCTGCGCTCCCTCCTGGCGGATTTTTTTATACCGCCAGGAGGGTTAATGAGGGTGACTAATTGAGTAGAAGTGTCTAACCACTCTGTGGGAGCCAGAACTCTTAATGGTTGGTAGGGGTTCAAAAACTTATTTCACTCAATGAAATGCAAATCAGTTGCTATCTTTTATTTAAGGTTATTTTTTCGATTTTCCTTTTGATGTGCTATCTGCCACTGTTAAAATAAACCTACCATTGAAATGATACTGTTCTGAGACTTTTCATTTCTTTGTCATTGGACAAATTTACAAAATCAGTGAGGGGTCAAATCATTATTTCCTCCACTGTACATACACAATCTCTTGATTGTCCAACTAAAATAGGATGTTTGCATGCACCCTTAAGCCTGGTACACACTTTTAATTATGATTGGCCAATCACTGACCAATGTTACCACCTCCATGTAGTAAAAGGATCAACAGATATTGAATACTATGAGCAGATCGTGTAGGTAAAACTACCTAGAGGTGGCAAGATTGGTCAGTAAAGGCCAATCAAAATTGAAAGTGTATACCAGGCTTTAGTTTGTGTATCCACTAGACAACAACCTTGTCCTCAATAGTTTGGCTGTGTCCACTACAATGGACATGTCACAGATAAATCACCATCTATGATGACATGTCTAACTTCCATCCAGTGTCCTCAAATAACATGCAGGTCGAGACTTTGCATTCTGTCACTGCAGTGGAGACAATGGATGGAAAGGACATGTCAGCACATGTTTTAACAGAACTCATGTTTAACATATGATCTGTTGTGGTCTGTTCCATGAAATGTACCGATTAAAACCTCGTTCACATTAGGTGCGTTGAAAAACATGTAAAAGTGCATGATAGAAAAATGCATGCGCTTGTGCACGCTTTAGTGCCTTGCGCTCAGTGCGTTGCGCTTTTTTAAGCATGTTTTGCTTATTGTAGCAGTTGTCAAAGCTTTGTTTTCATATGTAAAAGTATTTTTTTCCCCCAACTAGGGGTAAAAAACACATGCGCTTCTATGCACTTGTATGCGCTTCTAAAAAAGCGCACCTATTTACTTGCATTGATGAGCGCTTTACAGCTCAAGGCACAGAAACGCATGCAACACTACGTTTTTGTAACGCAGCTCCGCGCTTAGGTGTGAACCAGGCACATTTAATTACACAGGAAAATCTATACCTTGCAGTACGCACAAGGCAATGCGCTGTGAAAAGCGCACAAAAACGTAACAAGTGTGAACGAGGCCTACGGGTCGCCATATATCTGACGATTTTGTATCAGATTGACGATCTGATTAGTCTCGATTTAGATGAAAATCGGTGCTGTAACAAGCATGCCGCATCGGACATGTTGGGAAATCGTAGGCCAGCGTGGTCGATCGGGTGCACAACGCTTAAGGCATGCAAGATCACGACGACCGCAATGGACCCCTCGGCCGCTGCCCGACAAATGTAAATGTATACCTGTGCAGTAAAATATGATTTACTGCATGGGGGTACATTTGGGGGTAGTGATGGAGGCGGGGGGTGCGGCATAAAAAGCCGGTTCCCGAGAGATTCCATGCTGAAATCGATCAAGAATTGGCCTGCAATGTATGGGCAGCCAACAGATTTCTCTCTGATCAGATTCGATGAGAGAGAGTGTGTGTGTGTGTAATGCTGGGAATACACGGTACGTTTTGTACCGTGTATCGAGCCGCACGATAGATTCCGGCGCGTCCCCGCGGGTGCCCGGATCGATTCCCGCTCATCCCCGCGGGCGGCTTCTTATCTTCCGCTTGTTTATTCTTTTGTCCTGCCCGCCGGTATCGAGCGCGGAATCGATCCAGCGGGGTATCACACACGTCGGAAATTATCAATCGAGCCATCAGCGGCTCGATTACATGGTACAAACGTACGGTGTATGCCCAGCATGAGAGAGATCTGTCTCTTGGTTGAATCTGCCCGTTCGTCGCTGCTGGGCTCGGCCTAAATCACACTTAATAAAAGTTTTTGTTTTTTTTTAAGGCCAATTAGCAAATAATGACCAGTGAGAGTCTAAATTATCAAGACAAGTGCAAGAAAACATAAGCAAATGTAAATGAGTCGTCCAGAGCGGCCAATCAGGCTTCTGCCAAGCAAAATAAGGATTCTGTTTAGTTGCTCTGGCTGGCTAATCAACTTTGCAATTTTTTTTCCACTGGTCCAGGTAAACATGGACATGTGTGTGCCAAAATATCAGATCAGCCAATAAAATGCCTGCCTCCACAATGTGTAGTCAATGTGTGTATTTTACAGTTTATAAGCAATGCATAACTCCACCACCACCAGTGACGCCTTCTCGCAAAAACCATGCAGCAATAAAAATGGTGTTAGTGTAAAAACTCGCGTGAGGCTGTGCCTACTATGTTTTCTCATAGTAAGCCTGTTACAAAAACCAGCTTGTGATGTGAAAGCAAACACAGGAAATATACCCTGAACGTATGTATGTATATATATATATATATATATATATATATATATATATATATATATATATATATATATATATGCTTGTAACCCATGGCAACCAGTCAGTAGCATTATTGTTACTTTAAGGAGGTGTTTACCAAACCTGCCCTAAAAGTCATAAAAGCTTCAGGTCTTGTAGACTTCTACCAAAGAATTAAGTCCACATTGCTGGGATACTAATAAGGTGAGGTTAAAAAGACTATACATCCACAATTAGAGACTTATGACGACTCACTGGCATCTTTATCTTTCAAGTCTTCCCCCCCCCCCCCCCCCCTCCAAACCCCGAAATTGTAACCTTCCGATGCATAGCGCCACCCCCTTGCAGACGAGTGCTGGGGCGTTTCCATGGCGCTCTGCATCTCCAATACAGAGAGTGACAAGGCATTTGTCTGCAAGGTGCAGGACTACGCTCTGGAAGCCGACACCTTCGGGGCTAAGGTTGGTGGAAGACCGGAAAGATTAAGACCCGGCGAGTCATAACTTTTTAGGGAATCCATGTACTGTCTAATCTCTTTAAATATGAAAAATACAATTGATTGTTGGATGCGAGGAAAAGTTTGGCTAACACATCCTGAAGTGAAAGCTCCATCTGATTGGCTTTTTAGGTTTATTGAGCCCACTACAACCTGCACTGCCTTATAAAATAGGCAAATAGGCACGCCCATGAAAAAAGAAATACTGCTTTGGGCTAGTGTTTACTAGTTCAGCATTTGGTCTCCATAAGTTAGGTAAAGTGAGACCTGAACTTCACCACACACACAAACTTTCTTCCCCTGAAGCCAGGATGGTGGCACTATTTTTAGCTCCTGTACCTCTGGCTGTGTTCCTGGACGCCATACATGCAGAAGGAGATGCCGCTATTCTGACTGCAGAGGAGAAGACCTTTACACAGCAAAGATCAGGTACCACCTGCCCAGTCTACATAAATGTCACACTGGAGAGGGCAAGTACAGGGGCGTAGCAATAGGGGGTGCAGAGGTAGCGACCGCACCGGGGCCCTTGGGCCAGAGGGGCCCCGAAGGACCGTCCCTCAACTACAGTATTGCCTCTCTATTGGTCCTTTGCTCATAATAATCACTTCTATAGATACTTGGAATAGTGGTAATCATTAACAAGCTATTTCCCATCCCCTTCTTGCACCTCAGACACTGTAGTTGCCATTGGCAGGTTTTGGTGCGCCGTATCAATTGTCATGTATAGAGTGCTTGGGGGGGCCCCATGTAAAACTTGCATCGGGGCCCACAGCTCCTTAGCTACGCCACTGGGCAAGTAGTACAAGGTAGTAATAAACTACCGTAGTTAGTACTAGCTTAAATCAGGATTTTATTTTTAGAGTCTAGACAATACATGTTAAACTCTGGCCCTTAAGTGGTTCCCCCCACCTTGCATTATGTCTGGTCCACTCTAGACCACCAGGGAAGCTATATTAGGGTAAAGCCCTTAATCCCAGGAAAGCCATATGGGGGACAGGGAAAGCATTAGACACCAGGGAATTGAATAGGAGTGGGTCATTAGACACCAGGGAAGAGTATAGGGGAGGGAGGGGGGTCATTAGACACCAGGGAACTGTTTATGGATGTGAGAGAGGGCCAATAGAAACCAGGGCAGAGTTTGGGGATCCCTAGACACCAGGGAACTGTATATGGGAGAAAGGAGGGCCACTAGACAATTCCCTGGTGTCTACTGGCCCTCCTCCCTATCCTATACAGATAGGGGAGGAAGGAGGGCCAGTAGACACCAGGGAACTGTATAGGGGAGGGAGGAGGTCGACTGTACACCAGGAAACTGTATAAAAAAGGGGAGGAGGGCCAGTAGACACCAGGGAACTGTATGGGAGAAGGAGGGGGCCATTAGACACCAGGACACTATAGAGGTGAGGAAAGAAGGCCACTAGACATTGGTTGGCCCACAACAGCAGTCTCCATATGTCTCTCACTTCAAGTTCCCTTTAAATATGAGAACGGTTTGAGTAGTGGCGCAAATTCCCTATTCACCTAGGGCTAAAAAAAAACAAAAAAAAAACAAAACGAAAACCAAATTAGGAAGGGTGAGCTAAGGCTGCAAGTCAATTCCCACATATTTCTGCTGTTAGATGAATAAAGCACAGAGATAACAGATTGTGTATATTTTCAATATAAATGGCCAATTAAAGTGAATGTAAACCGGAAAAACAAAACAGATACTCACCTATGGAGAGGGAAGACTCTGGGTCCTATAGAGCATTGCCGTTCCTCTCATGGTCCCCTCATTCCAGTGCGGCCACCCCCGTTAGCAGTATGTGCAGTACGGAGCCGCCTGTTATCAGGAGCATATAGCCACAACGTCTGATTTATTACTTAAACACAAAATTGGCCCCTATGTGGGGTTTATAAAACATAACTTTTAAATCATTAAAATATTCATAATTATGGTAATAGATGTAACTACAGATCAAGGCAGGGTTCACTATACACAAGGATTGATACAAGCGGTTGAAACATGTTGGATTTTTTTGGGGGCATGTCATGTCTTTTATACGTGAGGAAAAGTAAAAGCATTTCTAGTCAAGTTAACAGGGATTCAGGTCGGAAGGATCTGCCTTGTTGGCAGATATACACGATCCTGGTGTATAATAGAAAGAAGAGAGAGTGCAGAGCGGCACACTTTTCCTAGTGGTTTTCGGGTGCTTGACCAGGGACGTTAAGCATCATCCCAAGTGACATCCAAGAAGTAGAAAGGTTGGTCAGCACACCAGCTTCTCAATGAGCAAGATTTAATGAATCACATGTCAACACCAAAGTTAACAATTGTTTCGGGGCCACAAAGGGTCCCCTTCATCAGAACAGTGCACTGTTGTCTGCACTGTTCTGATGAAGGGGACCCTTTGTGGCCCCGAAACAATTGTTAACTTTGGTGTTGACATGTGATTCATTAAATCTTGCTCATTGAGAAGCTGGTGTGCTGACCAACCTTTCTACTTCCTGGTGTATAATAGTGAACCCTGTCTCGGTGTGTATTTACATCTATTACCAGATTTACAAATATTTTAATGGTTTAATTAAAAGTTATGTTTTATAATCCCCACATAGGGGCCAATTTTGTGTCTCGGAGACTTCTGAAGTCTCTCGCGGCGGCAGATTGGAACGGTGGTGACGCCGCTGGGCGAGGGGACGGTGAGAGAAACGGGAAGTCTCTATAGGACTCAGAGCCTTCCCTCTCTTCAGGCAAGTTTGTTTTTTCCCCCCCAATTCCCATTGGCTTTATAACCAAACTCTATAAGCCAATCAGATGTCCTCTCTCACGCTGCAATACTACATGACTGGCTACTCAGGACTGAAGCATCTGACCATACTACACCTCATTTACAACAAAAATACAATGGAGAAAAGTCATCTGTACAGGTTACCAAACCAGATCCGATTGGCTGTCCTGGGTAACCTGACATACGGCTTTCTTCCAGTTCTTATAAATGAGACCCATTATGCCTTATTATACACTAAAGCCCCAAAAATCATACAAACAAACATAAGCAAACAAACGTCTTTCCCAATGGGATAGACATATGTGTATGTAAAAACCAAGATAAGCACCCCACACTGTTCAGTATATATAAAATAAAGGTGTTTCCATGCCTTAGCGGGAAGTCAAGGCTTCCGCATTACACTTACTTACAAGAATTGCATTCATAGCTGATGCAATGCCATAGGTGACACCTGCGAGGCGGGCTGCATATGTATACTCTTTTAAATCATCCTTCAATAACCTTAGAAACAGGTATGTCATGTTGCAATGGAGGGGGTCAGCATAAAGGTAACGACTAACAAGAAGAAAAAAAAACAAGGGAAAAACATAAAAGTAACACAGAAGAGGGGAAAATGAATTGCTTGGTACTGCAAGCCGTGGCAGGAGAGTGGATGGAGGACCTTGACAAAAAGAGTATGGATATGCAGCATCACATCGTCTCTGGGATTGGACTATAGGTCGTTTCTTTTTCAATTCATAGCTTTATTGACAAAATGCTGAACAATGATTTCTATGACACAGGAGAGAGAGATGGGAAAGGCATACGACAAAGTCCAGCTCCTCCACATGACAGTATAATGCGCAGGGAGGAAGCGGGTGAGATGGTTTCTGGCGTCTGCCTTGGACTTGGGTACTTACATACATCCCATAGACGGTATTTTGGAGATCATAGTTCAGGCCGGCTAGCTCTGCTGCATATGCATACTCGTTGAGAGAATCTTTAAGCAGTTCAATGTACAAATAGGCCATGTTACAATGCAAAGGATCCACATAAGCAAATGGGCTGAAAGAGAACATTGAAATTAAGTCTGGCTTCAGTCATATCCTGCGCACTCCCTTTAAACGCCATCTAATTTAACACAAATGCAACCCTGTGGAGATAATGCTATGGGTAGCCTATAGTTTCACAAGGGCACACTGACATTCTGAGTACAGGTAGTTCATGACATACAAACACCCGACTTACAAATGGCCCGACGATACGAACGGCCCGAAAATGTGACATTTCATTCTATGGGAACAAGTAACAGAAAAAGAAAATCTAAATAGACTTTGTAGTTTTTGAGAAAATGATTTTGAAGATTTAAAAAAAAAATAAAAATGAGAAACCAGTTTTAAACTGGTAAAATTACATTTTTGCTGTGGTACAATGAGGGCACAGGGGGACAGAAGTGACACAGTGGGGGACACTAAGGGCACAGGGGGGACAGAAGTGACACAGTGGGGGAAGCAGAGGTGGCACAGAGTGGGACACTGAGGGCCCAGGGGGGACAGAAGTGACAGTGGGAGGAGCAGTGGTGGCACAGAGGGGGGCACCAAGGGCACATGGGGGACAGAAGTGACACAGAGGGGGACAGAAGTGACACAGAGAGGGACAAAAGTGACATAGTGGGGGAGCAGAGGTGGCACAGAGGGCGACACTAAGGGCACAGGGTGGACAGAAGAAACAGAGTGTGGGGGGGGGTGCAGTGGTGGCACACAGAGGAGTACTGAGGGCACAGGGGGACAGAAGTGACACCGTGGGGGAGCAGAGGTGGCACAGAGGGCGACACTAAGGGCACAGACGTAACAGTGGGGGGTGCAATGGTGGCACAGAGGGCACAGGGGGACAAAAGTGACACCGTGGGGAGCAGAGGTGGCACAGAGGGCGACACTAAGGGCACAGGGGGGACAGAAGTGACAGTGGGAGGAGCAGAGGTGGCACAGAGGGGGACACTGAGTGCACAGGGGGGACAGAAGTGACAGTGGGAGGAGCAGTGGCGGCACAGAGGGGGGCACCAAGGGCACATGGGGGACAGAAGTGACACAGAGGGGGACAGAAGTGACAGAGAAGGACAAAAGTGACATAGTGGGGGAGCAGAGGTGGCACAGAGGGCGACACTAAGGGCACAGGGTGGACAGAAGAAACAGATGGGGGGGGTGCAGTGGTGGCACACAGAGGGGTACTGAGGGCAAAGGGGGACAGAAGTGACACCGTGGGGGAGCAGAGGTGGCACAGAGGGCGACACTAAGGGCACAGGGGGGACAGAAGTAACAGTGGGGGTGCAATGGTGGCACAGAGGGCACAGGGGGACAAAAGTGACACCGTGGGGGTGCAGAGGTGGCACAGAGGGCGACACTAAGGGCACAGGGGGGACAGAAGTAACAGTGGGGGTGCAATGGTGGCACAGAGGGGCACTGAGGGCACAGAGGGGCACAGAGGGGCACAGGGGAACACAAGTGACAGTGGGCGAGCAGAGGTGGCACAGAGGATGACACTGATGGCACAGAAGGGAAAGAAGTGACACAGTGGGGGGGCGAGGAGCAGTGGTGGCACGAAGAGGGGCACAGGGGAACAGAGGAGAAGCAGAGGGGGGGACACTGGAGGCACAGAGGAGGTACAGGGGACAGAGATGGCACGGTGTTTCGATTTATGGACAGATTCAGGTTAACGAACCTTAAGTCCCCACCCTTGTTTGTTAACCAGGGACTACCTGTATTTGCAGACTACCGCTGGGGTGTGGCATGCTTGAAGGGGAACACACATAGGTGGATATGGTGGCCAGACTATAGGAATGAACAATTACTGCCAAAGATGATCAGGAAGTAGCCACTGATGCATCATATTAGAACATTCTCTCAATCACATTTCAGCAGAAATCTAACAAGGATCGCACTTCTGCATGGCTTGTTTAGCACCGCCCAGTGCAGCACAAAACCATGCAGCTGCTAACTGCACCACCACCCAAGCAAGAAAAATGTAGCACCGCTACCCATCATGGAACAACCAGCATATGGCTAACTTAAAGCTGAACTACAGTCTGGCATAACAAGATTAAAACCATGTCTCCCAAATCCTTAGTTCCATAAGTCATCCCCCCCCCCAACCAAAGCACTAGATGCAGCCATCTTGCATAATAATGTTATACCCAGTTCATTGTTTAAGCACCATACTGCTATCTTGGTTGAGAAAGCACAGCTACAACACAACTTTCTATCTATGTGCCGTGCAGAAAGGGAGCAGAGGGGGGGATTTTTGACTGTAGTTCCTCTTTGACTAGGAGCACCTGCTTTTCAATGCAAGCTTACAACCTGAACCTACATCCAAATCAAAGAACATTTATACATTTAGAACAACCTGTTAACGAAGAAATAAGGCAACATTTGCATTAGGATAATCTATAGACACAACAGTAGAAAATTACAAAACATGTAAAGTGAAACCCCAAACATTTTTTTTTGTACAAATTAGGTGAAGTTCTTAATTTTATCAGGAATTACACTGAGGAGATTTCCCCTCACGTCCCTTGCCAGTAACATGGGTCAAACAATACAGCAAAGTGAAGTCTCTCCAATTAGGAAGTTGTTGACGTATGCCATGAAGGGGTTTAAACATCTGTCATGTTTTTATTTCTGTGTGTTCATGTTCTATAATCCATATTTCCTGTCTCCGGCAAATGCTCCAGATAAATGTATATTTCTTTTCATACATGTCAATTATCTTACCCATGATAATCATGTATTTTACAGCTCTGTGTAAAGTGCATTAGTATTGGCAGGTTACTGGTGTTTTAAGCCTATAGTAGTTAAAGATGAACTCTAGTGAAAATAATGTAATAAAAGAAAGTGATTCATTTTACATTAATTATGCATAAATGATTAAGGGCCGGTTCACACGGACGCTTGGCGGCGTCTACCATCAAGCGTTTGGGACCCATCGGCTAAACTCTCCCATTCAAGTGAATGGGAGCGTTAAGCATTGCGCGGTTACCGTCGATTACGTAAATGCGGCGTTCTGATCCCGATTTAACGCATCGTTTCGGCCGTCCCTAGAAGCCGCATGCAACGTCCAGGCAAGGCAAGCCAGCGCGGCTTCATGTCCCCCTGCAGGGACGAGAAACGCCGGTCGCGACGATCTCCGTACTGCCGCCACCGAACGAGATGTCACAGGACGACGCAACTTCCTGGCCGCCCCATTGCTTCCTGCCGCCCGTGTGAACCGGCCCTTAGTCAGTGTTTGCCCATTGTAAAAATCTTTCCTCTCCCTAATTTACATTCTGACATTTATCACATGGTGACATTTTTACTGCTGGAAGGTGATGTCACTGGAAGTAGCTACTGCTTGCTTTGGTGGCATTTGGAAACAGCTGTAAACAGCTATTTCCCACAATCCAACAAGCTTCACAGACAGGAAACTGCCAGGACCATGATCCTCACAGTTTCCTGTGGGAGGGGTTTCACCGCAACATCAGTGAAACAGAGGCCCCTGATTATTCCTTTGTGAAAAGGAATAAGATTTCTCATGGGAAAGGGGGTATCGGCTACTGATTGGGATGGAATTCAATTCTTGCTCACAGTTTCTCTGTATGGGTATCCTGAACCAGGGATCTAGCCACAGCCCCATATGTGTAGTGATTGGTTCACATGTGGTACAGGAACACGACCCTGGGAATACCATGAACTACTACTGGGTGAGACACCAGAAGCCTATCAACACTGATACACACAGGACCATACAAGTATAGGTCCATTTGTTCCCTGCAGGACAGATCAAAAGTGAAATTATTTATCTGGAGGTTGCAACTGTTAAAAGTATAAAGTGAATATAACGGGTTGAGACGGGACTAAAAATAATGGAACTAAAAATAATAAGGGAAGGGAGGTGTTTTTAGCACTGCAGATGTAAGCACACACACACCACAGGGTAAATGTAAAAGATTAAATAATTTATTCAGCACAATTAAAAGGCACACTTCATATCAAGGGTCTCAGTCTGCTTCTTCAGGTCAATTTAAAGTGGTCTAACACCCAGCATTACAACTTTGCTTTAAAAGATTGCTTACAGCTTACAAACTATTATGCCAGATTTGTTTTTTAGCAGAAATTCACTGAATGGATTAAACATGACATTTTAGTGCTGCATTTAGCTAGAAATACTCCTCCGTGCTTGCTTGTTTAGTTACAAATGTATCTATCTACAATGTAACAAACAAACACTGCTCTGAGAGAACAAAGAGGGCTTCCCCGGCAGGCTTTTCAAAGGTCTATTTGTATTCCAAATAAAGATACATTTTGTAACTAAAGATAAGAACAGATGCGGATTCCTAGTTAAATCCAACACTAAAATGTCATGTTTAACCCATTCAGTGAATTTCTGCTTAAAAAAAAATCTGGCATAATAGTTTGTAAGCTGTAAGCAATCTTTTAAAGCAAAGTTGTAATGCTGGGTGTTAGACCACTTTAAGTGCCTTTAAAGTATGGTTACAAGCATGGATGCCTGAAATTTCGTGACCATATTTTAGAGGCACTTGTATTGACCTGAAGAAGCGGGCTGAAACCTGAGAAACGCCTTTGGAGGTGTTCACCTTTCCGGGTGTGGTGTTATCTACAACCAAGAAGGACCAACCAGGAGTGTGACCATCCAGTTCCAGTAGGACCTGGAATACGGACCTGGGATGGTTATTTCCCCGTTGTCGATATACGGTGGTTACAGAGACATGCAAACCACCTTTGTAAGTAATAATACTATTAGGCTCAGTTCACACATTGAGCAGCATGCATCCGCTACTGCGTAAGGATCGTACAGGTCGGGAACGTCCGCTCCGACGAGCGGAACGCAGGGAGCAGAACGGAGCGGAACGTAGCAATGTGAACTTTCCCATCGGGAAAGCATTGCTTCCGCTTCTGCGTTCCGCTCATCGGAGCGGAACGTAGGCTCAATGTGAACCGAGCCTAATACTACAATCTAACATCTAATCAGCCACAATACTGCACCATTTGGCTCCTGGTCTCTCCTTGCCATACAGGTGAGTGATGACTAGATGCATGTACTAAACACTTATTGTACTTTATTGAGATATTTTAAAAAAGGTTATCACATGGCTTATGTGAATGTAACTTATTGACCTCGTGAGTGGATTTCTGTATGTGTAATTTAAATCAAAGGTAATCTAAAAGCTCACAAAAATCTACTTATTTCTCAGCCTTGCCCAGCATGCGGAAATTTCTCAAATGATCACCTTTCCATGTACTGGTGGCCAGAACATTTGTGAACCAATATTGTTGATACTCCATCAATAGAGGGGGACAATGCCCAGCTCCTCCAAGTGTTCCATAGGAGGGAGCAGAGGGGGGAGGTGGAGCCTGCCCAGCTCCTCCCAGTGTTCCATAGGAGGGAGCAAAGGGGGGTGGAGCCTGCCCAGCTCCTCCCAGTGTTCCATAGGAGGGAGTAGAGGGGGAGGTGGAGCCTGCCCAGCTCCTCCCAGTGTTCCATAGGAGGGAGCAGAGGGGGGAGGTGGAGCCTGCCCAGCTCCTCCCAGCATTCCATAGGAGGGAGCAGAGGGAGGAGGTGAAGCCTGTCTAGCTCCTCCTAGTGTTCTACAGGAGGCATTAGAGGGAGGAGGTGGGCCTTGACCAGCTCCACCAAGTGTTGCACAGGAAGGAGCAGAAGTAGGAGGCGGTTGTGGCGAGTTCATGGCTCTGAGCAGAGGAAGAAACTTTCACTCTGGTAGCAACTCTATACTTTGGAACGGTCAGTCATAGGACCCAAAGCACAAAGGGAATTTCTCTGGTACAGCTGCATCAAAAATGAAAGTCATGCGAGTATCAATAATGTGCTTATAGCTCTGATCTATCTGCAGGCACTCACAAAGCCATATCACAGAAAGTATCCACAATGTCCCTCTAGCTGTTTATAAGGCCAGAACCCAGTCCCTCTCCAAGGCATACGATAACTACAGAGCAAACCAAACTAGAGGGATCTTAATCATTTTTTCACAAAGCAACAGAACTGCATTACTGTCCACTGCGTACATAAACTAAGTATTGTTCGACCAGCTGCTCCCATTTAATAGTTTTGAATTTAATGTTAAAGAGACTCTAACAAAAAAAAAAAGTTCCCCTGGGGTGTACTCACCTCCAGAGGGGGAGGCCTCGGGGTCCCAATGAGGTTTCCCCCTCCGATGTAGCTGCAGGCAGTCCAGCGCTGGCTCCCCTGAAGCCTCCCGCAATCCGGGCTCGACAAGTCTGACAAGGCTTGATATATTTACCTACCCTGGCTCCAGCGGGTGGCACTGTTGCGGCTCTCAGCACGGAAATAGAAGATCTCTGTCGGGTCCGCTCTACTATGGAGGCGCAGGAGACTTGCGATTGGCTATTTACGTCCATCTCCGAGGGGAGAGACGATACTGCGCCTGTGCTGGAGCCAGGAAGGTAAATATTTACATCCCCGCTGTTCAGAGGGGCACAGCGAGACCGCCATGGGACACAGGAGGACGGGAGAAGCCTCGATAGGATGCGGAGGCTTCCCCCACTCGAGGTGAGTACACCCCAGGGAAACCTTTTTTAGTTACAGGTTTTCTTTTATGTAAGATAAGGACAAGGAAAACAAAATATCCTGTGATGCAAACTGTAATAAAAGCTATGTTGTCATCGTCTATCTCCATATAGTGACATAATCAACAAAGTAATAAATATGGATTTTGATTTTAGGCAGGGTTCACACTTATTGCAAAAACAGGTTTTTTGTTTTTTTTTGTGGGGTGTGGGGGGGATTAGGGATTTTGTTGCACTGCAGCATTTTTTTCAGTTGTGTGCTCCTTAAAGGGACACTTAAGTCAAACCAAAAAAAATGAGTTTTACTCATCTAGAGCTTCCAATAGCCCCCTGCAGCTGTCCGGTGCCCTCACCGTCTCCCTCCGATCCTCCTGGCCCCGCCGGCAGCCACTTCCTGTTTCGGTGACAGGAGCTGACAGGCTGGGGACGCGAGTGATTCTTCGCGTTCCCAGACACATTAGCAACCTCTATGCTGCTATATGGTATATGATATATGCTATGGCAGCATAGATGGCGCTATTGTGGCCAGGAACGCGAAGAATCACTCGCGTCCCCAGCCTGTCAGCTCCTGTCACCGAAACAGGAAGTGGCTGCCGGCGGGGCCAGGAGGATCGGAGGGAGACGGCGAGGGTACCGGACAGCTGCAGGGGGCTATTGGAAACCCCAGGTGAGTAAAACTCATTTTTTTTGTTTGACTTAAGTGTCCCTTTAAAGGGGTCCTGTGGACTGTTTAAATAAACGAAAACCGCCACTTACATGGGGCTTCTATCGGCCCCATGAAATGTCCTGCACCGTCCTCCTCCGATGCTCCGTTCCCCGCCGCCGGTCCCGTTGTAATATTCGTCTAACAAGACAAATAATGCTCGCTCCCGCGCGTGTCATCGGGAGCTTACTGCGCAGACACAGTATGAAGTTTTCTTGTACTGCGCCTGCGCAGTAAGCTCCCGATGACGCCTGCGGGAGCAAGCATGTGCGCGGTCGCAGTCTAATCAGACAGCTGATTAGCCCGGAACCGGCGGCGGGGAATGAAGGATGACGGTGCGGGACACAGAACCACTTTAAAGGTTAGATCCAAGCTGCAAAGAAAAAACAAGATCTACTTACCTGGGGCTTCCTCCGGAAACTGTTAGCCTATCTGTCCCTCGCCGCAGCTCTGCTCCCAGCCGGTGGCCCGGGGTCCCCTCCGTTGCAGATGCCGACCTCGCCATGTCAGCATCTTCTGCACCTGCGCCCTCGTGGTAGCCTTCATGTGGTCTGGAGCCTGTGCAGACCGCTCCAGGCTACGTGAGCGTGGTCACACACTCGCGCAGGTGCACAAGATGCGGCATCTGCAACAGAGGAGAACCCGGGCCACTGGCTGGGAGCAGAGCTGCGGCGAGGGACAGATAAGCTAATAGGGGCTGGAGGAAGCCCTAGTTAAAGGATACCACAACTGACATGTGGCATAATGAGATAGACATGGGTATGTACAGTGCCTAGCACACAAATAACTATGCTGTGTTCCTTTTTTCTTTCTCTGCCTGAAAGAGGTAAATATCAGGTATGTAAGTGGCTGACTCAGTCCTGACTCAGACAGGAAGTGACTACAGTGTGACCCTCACTGATAAGAATTTCCCCCTTTTTTATCTCTTTCTTGCTCTCAGAAGCCATTTTCTTCTAGCAAAGTGTTTTATAGTTGGAATTTCTTATCAGTGAGGGTCACACTGTAGTCACTTCCTGTCTGAGTCAGGACTGAGTCAGCCACTTACATACCTGATATTTACCTCTTTCAGGCAGAATAAGAAAAAAAAGGAACACAGCATAGTTATTTGTGTGCTAGGCACTGTACATACCCATGTCTATCTCATTATGCCACATGTCAGTTGTGGTATCCTTTAAGCAATCTTGTTTTTTCTTTTCAGCTCGGATCTTCCCTTTAAGGAGCACAAAACTGAAAAAAATGCTACAGAGCAACACAATCCCTAATCAGCACTACATTCCACTGTACGTTACACTGCCCTGTGGTAATCCTAATTTAGCTAAGCCCAATGTTAACCCAACACCAATACCACAAAACACTGTCACACTGCAGAAATTCAGCTATAATTAAAAGTAACTGAATGGCCAATAGAACAAAAAATGCTATACATACAAAAACCGCAGACATGTATATTAAGCAAATGTAATCCCTACTAAGCTCAGCGCTTCGTAATTAAACCAGCAGCCTAATGCCAGTTTCTGCGGCAGAGAAGTTGAGAATTATCCGTAACCAGGGCTGTAATCTTCCAGGTCCCCAGTGAGAACATTATTTCCTGACAATGGTGTTGTGCCTGAACATGCACTCTATACAATGGATGGGATAAGAGACGTTATTCATCTAGGAGCGCTATACAGGCCGTAGATGCAAGTCACAGAGTGTTCGCTCAATGCTGCCACCTTGCAGTCCTAGCGCAGGCATGACAGAAACCTCTAGGACAGGGATGGCTAAACTTGGCACTCCAGCTGTTGTGGAACTACAAGTCCCATGAGGCATTGCAATACTCTGACAGCTCTAAACATACCTTGGGAAGGCAGAGGCATGATGGGATTTGTAGTTTTGTCACAGCTGGAGTGCCAATGTTAGCCATCAATGCTCTAGGACAACAGCTCATCTATACCCCAAGACACAAAATGCTACATCGAAGGAATTGGCAGTGCTCCTAATCAGGCTGCAACTAAAATGGTTACCAACAGAGGTGTGCATTGCCCCCCAGACCCAACCCCCCCCCCCCCCCCCAGACACACCTCAATAATGCTACCTGTGCATGGATAAATTTTACAGCAAGGTCATAAAACAAATACTGTGTATGCTTCCGTAAAAGCTGAGGTACCCACTAGGAAACCAGGGAAAAATGATTGAATAGGCAGCCCCCCTTCCCATAGCCATTTGTGTCCCCTGTATTAGGCAGCACTCCATCCCATTGCCAGATATGCCTCCAGTATTAGACAGCCCCTTTCCTCATAGCCAGATGTGCCCCAGTTTGAAACAGCCCCCCCACATAGCCATTTGTGCCCATTTTATAGCCTCCACCAAAAGTAGAGGACAGTGCAGTAGGTGGCGAACCTGTGCCCCCCACCCCCGCAGCAGTAAATGACCCATGCCCCCAACAACACCACCACAATTAATGGTGTTTTGGGTTCTTAACTAGCATCTTGTTCATTCTGTTTATTTTATAGGTTTGTAAATAGTCAGGATAGAACCAGTACCTGAGATAGGGTATCACACCGAAATGTTAAAGGAATACTGTAGAGGGGTCAGGGGAAAATGAGCTGAACTTACCCGGGGCTTCTAATGGTCCCCCGCAGACATCCTGTGCCCGTGCAGCCACTCACCGATGCTCCAGCCCCGCCTCTGGTTCACTTCTGGAATTTCTGACTTTAAAGTCAGAAAACCACTGCGCCTGCACGCCCGTGTCCTCGCTCCCGCTGATGTCACCAGGAGTGTACTGCGCACACACAGACCATACTGGGCCTGCGCTGTGCGCTCATGATGACATCAGCGGGATCGAGGACACGGCAACGCAGGCGCAGTGGTTTTCTGACTTTAAAGTCAGAAATTCCAGAAGTGAACCGGAGGCGGGGCCAGAGCATCGGTGAGCGGCTGCGCGGGCACAGGATGTCTGCGGGGGACCATTAGAAGCCCCGGGTAAGTTCAGCTCATTTTCCCCCGACCCCCCCTACAGTATCCCTTTAAGTCCCTATTTTGCCTGTGGTTATCCCCCTATGATGTAATTTATCTATATTAACTGAAAAAAAATTTGTACTACGTTCTATCCTGTTTTACATCTATCTATACTGCTGTGGATTCATGGAGATTGTGATGGTAAGCTTCGATGTGTGGTGGTAAGCTTCCTATAAAAATGTATTGACAGTCTGGTGACCTGCAGACTATATTTGGATTGGATTGGTAAAATCCTACCTATGAAGAGCAGTGTCATCGGCTCGTCTCCTCTTCCTATGCTGTAAGCAGACTTGCGCAGAGAACTGCCGACCCTGCATATTCCCGACCCTGCATATTCCCACCCGGCTACTGTTTTCATGACACCCGGCTAGAAAACATTTCTGGGGAGAACACTGAAGAGGGAAGTAAGTGTCTGGATCTTATGGAGCCTTTCCCAGTCCGCTTTCTGCGTCCTCATTCCAGCGCTGTCACTACCATTGCATATATTCAACCAACGGGTCAAATACGCCTTCGAGGACCCTGGAGAGGCTTCTGGAGAACTCGAGTCCCTGAGTGCTCTCAGTGCGCGTAAAGGGGCCTTCAGAAGAAAGAGGCAAATTCAAACGGTGGAAAGCATGGGAACCAGGACATGGAGAGAGGAGCGGGAAGGAGCCTTTCTGCTCCATAGGTAAGTATCTTTCTTTTTCTCGCTACAGATTTGCTTTAATACAGGGATGCCTACTAGCAGGGCTGGATTTACCATAAGGCACTGTAGGCACATGCCTACAGGTGCCTGATGTTGGAAAGGCAGCTCGCTCCCCTCCCTCATTCTCTATGCAGAGTCCTAAGCTGAATGTAAATGAGAGGTTACTCACCCAGATCTCGGCATTCCACCGACGAGATCTCCCTTCAGTCGGGGGCACCTCTAGCTACTTAATACTGAGTTTCCTCTAACTACCCAATACTTGGGGGCACCTGTAGCTACCAGGTAAAGGAAGAAGTGACAGCTGGGACAGCCAGCACACTTGCAGTGTGGTTTGGTGGGGGTTTGTTGGTTTCGTGGAGGGCAGAGTCTGGGGTGCCAGAACATCTGTGCCTATTGGCTCCTGTGACGAAAATAAAGACCTGTCTACTAGCGCTCACTAAAGAAAAAACAAGGCCCACAAACTATATAACCAAAAACATTTATTTTGGGCAGGGGATGGGGAGCTGAGAGTAAATGTCTTTCAGAATACAGCGCACCATCCACGACAAAGACCAACTCCATAAATATGTAACTTTACCTAGAAAGATCCATCTTCATTGATTAAAACAGTCCTCAAAGCCTTCCGCCAAACAAAAAGCTACCAGCACATAATTTTCAACATGAACTGCTTAAAGGGTAATGGATGTGCATTAGACACATGGCGGAACTTAATGACGGCCATAAATAGGAAATAAATGATCTACGGTTATGGTCAGCGCAAAATATTACAACAATTTTACTGCAGATCATGCAATAAAAAAATATGAAGATGAAGTGCTTGGTGTCAGCACATCAGACGAGCGGGGTGATTATAGCACCAACACATAAATATTAGTGTGAGTTTATTATCCACGCTCCCGGTAATTGGGTATACAAATCGCTGACGGGGAAGTATGCCTAGAATGTAAATCGCTTGCAATAATATCTCCATAAAACAACAGACTTTTCCAACGGCAGGGGCACCTACCTGAAGAACTCAAAGTTGAGGCAGGCTTTAGGCAGGAAGAATTTATCATCTTGTTTGAACCATAATTTGCTCATTGCAGTGTCCTGGAGAACAGGATAAAGACAAATGAACACAGATGCCAAACCGGAATTTGTCAGCCAGTGTCTAGTATAAATGAGGACAACCATTAAAACACCCTCCTCTTTTCTCGGTTTGCTTCTTAAAGGGATACTGTAGGGGGGTCGGGGGAAAATGAACTGAACTTACCCGGGGCTTCTAATGGTCCCCCGCAGACATCCTGTGCCCGTGCAGCCACTCACCGATGCTCCGGCCCCGCCTCCAGTTCACTTCTGGAATTTCTGACTTTAAAGTCAGAAAACCACTGCGCCTGCGTTGTCGTGTCCTTGCTCCCGCTGATGTCACCAGGGGCGTACTGTGCAGACACAGACCATACTGGGCCTGCGCTGTGCGCTCTTGATGACATCAGCGGGATCGAGGACATGGCAACGCAAGCGCAGTGGTTTTCAGACTTTAAAGTCAGAAATTCCAGAAGTGAACCGGAGGCGGGGCCAGAGCATCGGTGAGCGGCTGCGCGGGCACAGGATGTCTGCGGGGGACTATTAGAAGCCCCGGGTAAGTTTAGCTCATTTTCCCCTGACCCCCCTACAGTATCCCTTTAAAGGACAACTGTAGTGAGAGCCGTGGCATACCTAGGGTATTTGACAACCGGTGCCGATTATCCACAGACACACCTACAGGAGAGGTCGGTGCTATATAAATACATAATATGGCAGGACATTACACTAGGACTATGGTAGGATTAGATTGTGAGCTCCTCTGAGGACAGTCACATGCCTATGTACTCTGTAAAGTGCTGCAGGAGAGGTCAGTGCTAAATAAATCAATAAAATGGCAGGACATTAGACATTGACTATGGCAGGGATTGGATTGTGTGCTCCACTGAGAACTGTCAGTGACACGACTGTGTACTCTGTAAAGCGCTGCAGAAGATGTCAGCGCAATATAAATACATAATGTGGCCCCCGCAGTGCTCAGCTCCCCCAGCTAAGAAAATCACTGCAGATTATTGCACGTTAGAAAGCCGTGCTGATTGCTTAGCTCATCCACCGTGCAGCATTGGCCGACTTCTTGTCTGCTCAGCTCTCCTTCTAGCATCCGGCACCTACTCTTTCAGCATCATGTGATTTTCATGACTGCAGGAAGAGGAAGTCGAACAATGCTGGACTCCCAAGCACGTGTAAGATATCAGCACAGCTTTCACACGCATCACTCTGCATCCACGCCGGGGGAGCAGAGCACAGCAGATGCGCACCTGCACAGGGCTCCGGGTGTGTCCCCCCCCATGAAAACACCCGGGACGGGGCGCTCCTGCCGCTTGACGCTAGAAACGCCACTCAGTGAAAGGTATATGGAGACTGCAATATTTATTTCCTTTTAAGCAATACCAGTTGCCTGTCTATCCTGCTGTTCCTCTGCCTCTAATACTTTCAGCCATAGACCCTGAACAAGCATGCAGCAGATCAGGTGTTTCTGACATTATTGTCGGATCTGACAAGATTAGCTGCATGCTTGTTTCTGGTGTTACTCAGCCTCCATATACACTACAGTTGACCTTTAAAGAGTAACAGTAACAACATAGTAGAATGCAGTAAATTATTAAAAATCCTGGTTTCAGCATCAGAAACCGTTCCTATAGCCATATATTGGTATGTAGCCCTTTCGTTTCAAAGGAAATAAAAACAGAAAAAACAAACACTCAAGTCATGCAACGTGTGTTCATGTATAAACATATCAAACTAAATGTATTATACAATTTGTTCAAAAGAATCCCCCTTACCTTGATGAGGGCGGGAAAAGGGGTGGCATCTTTTTCCAAAGGGAAAATCTCAAAATTCTCAGGAATAAATTCATTCTTCATTGGGAGGTGGAAGTTATCATTTAATTCTGCTTTTTTCCATTTCTAGGACGAACAAGGAAAAAAAAAAGTAGTTCAGTCTAAAGCCGACAATAGACAGTACAAATATCACAATACCTGTTGTTGCACGTCTCATCTCTACCATAAAGGAAACCTAGAATATGGAAAGTGTTGCTTCTGACTTCTGTTATGAAAAGCCTGCATGTGTGGATGCCTTTAATATCCCTCTCTAGGATCAACTCTTATTGGTCCACTGACTTGCTCCTCCTACCAAAAGTGTACTGAGTAGAGTTGATCAATGAGATGCAAATTGTTCCAAAATGATGCTAATTTGTATGCAAATGTAAGCGGTTTGAAAATAGACCAATCAATTTAATCCCAGGTTTAAATTGATTGGTTCATTTGCAAGCTGCATACATTTGCATAAAAAATTGCATACATTGGCATCAACTCGGAACAATTTGTATATCTGTGATCATCCCTAGTACTGAGATAGAAATGAGGACCAGGAGCAAGCCCTGGGACAATTGCCCAAGTTGCCCCTATGGTAGCGCCAGCCCTGGGAGGTGGAGACAGATGGAAACGGCTTAGTGAGGGAGGAGGGCGCTGGAGCAATTTACATCATTGCTCATTTCATACACGAAGGTAATTTCATGTGAATGACATCTGAGAAAGGAGCACTTTTTTGTGGATTTAAAGAGACTCTGAAGCGAGTCTAAATTCACTTTTTTTTTTTTTTACTTGTAGCCACTATAAGCCCTGCTAAACCGCCACTGTCCCGCGGCAAAACGAGGGGTTTATACCCCCCAAATCCCCTCTGCAAAATCCACAACTTTCTTGGTCGTGGATTTTGCTGCTCATGGAGGCAGAGCTTTCAGCTGCAGCTCTGCCTCCATGTGCGTCAATCCGCGCGTATCACCGCCTCTCCTCGCCCCTTTCTGTGAAGGAAGATTGAGAGGGGTGGGAAGAGGCAGCGATTAGCCGGGATTGACGCGCTAAGAGGCAGAGCTACAGCCATAAGCTCTGCCTCAATCAGGAAGTGCTCCCTGGACACAGCACAGGGGATTTGGGGGGTATAAACTCCTCATTTTGCTGCAGGACAATGGCGGTTTAGCAGGGCTTACAAGTTAAAAAAGTGAATTGAAATTTAGACTCACTTCAGAGTCTCTTTAAAGAGACCCAGAGACGAAAAGATAACATATTTATACATACCTGGGGCTTCCTCCAGACCCATCAGCCTGGATCGCTCCCACACCGCCTTTCTCCGCTGCCTCTGTCCACCGGTACTGGGTCCCGTCATTTTGGCCAGT
Source organism: Hyperolius riggenbachi (assembly GCF_040937935.1). Classification (NCBI taxonomy): domain Eukaryota; kingdom Metazoa; phylum Chordata; class Amphibia; order Anura; family Hyperoliidae; genus Hyperolius; species Hyperolius riggenbachi. The sequence continues at coordinate 36,459,330 of NC_090655.1, read as the reverse complement.
CGAGCCAGTCGCTGCAAGCGCAGTGCGCTCCCTCCGTACTGCGCAGGCGCATGCTTACAAAGCCGGAGGGACACCTGTGCTTGCGGAAGACTGGCCGCGTCCGGTGGAAGTGATGGGACCTGGTACCGGCGATAGAGGCAGCGGAGGACGGCGGCGTTGGAGCGATCCAAGCTTATGGGGCTGGAGGAAGCCCCAGGTATGTATAAATCTTTTTTATATATTTTTAGCATTGGTTCGTCTCTGGTTCCCTTTAAAGACTCTATAATGGAAGACCGGCTGCACTAAGAGCTCGACAATACTACAGAATGCATGCACGAACGAGATTTTGTGCATGAGTTTCCATCGCGCAGTCATTGCACATCGTGGAGTGCTAAAGCGCAGACGTCAGCAGCCGTACCCTTCGGGAAACGCGTGCTTCGTGCGATAAAATGTTCCCAGATACATTACATCGTAACGCATGGGAACGCACAGATGTAATGTGAATGGTAACATGAAAGTCTATGGACTTTCATGTTGCCATGTGGATCGTACACAATGTGTGTTGCATCAAAACCGAGCGCAGCACATAGTGTGAATGGAGGAGCTCTGTTACCTACTGACCTGAATGACCTCTGCAGGAATGTCCTCCTCCTTGTGCTGCGTTCCATACCACTCTTCCTTCTTGTCAGCCTGCTCTGCAAAGGACTTGGACACAACGGCCACCCTGCAAAACACATTCACATCTTTACACCAAACAAACAGACAGTTATTTACAGGCCACCTGTCATGAGAGATGTTATTTCTTTGTTAGAACTCCTTACTATTAACATCTTTATCACAATCAGAGGACACTTTGCTCAGTAAAGCAGTTGCTCTCATTCTCTAAAACCTGTTATTTCTTTACTGAGCCATTAGTAGTAGGGGTGACTTAAAGGAATACTGTAGGGGGGTTGGGGGATAATGAGTTGAACTTACCCAGGGCTTCTAATGGTCCCCCGCAGACATCCTGTGCCCGCGCAGCCACTCACCGATGCTCCGGCCCCACCTCACTTCTGGAATTTCAGACTTTAGAGTCTGAAAACCACTGCGCCTGCGTTGCCGTGTCCTCAGGACACAGACCATACTGGGCCTGCGCAGTACACTCCTGGTGACATCAGCGGAAGTGAGGACACAGCAATGCAGGTACAGGATGTCTGCGGGGGACCATTAGAAGCCCCAGGTAAGTTCAACTCATTTCCCCTACCCCCCTACAGTATTCCTTTAACCTCTTGAGGACCGCAGTGCTAAACCCCCCTAGTGACCAGGCCATTTTTAATAAAATAGGCCACTGCAGCTTTAAGGCCAAGCTGCAGGGCCGCACAGAACAGCACACAAGTGATTCCCCCCCTTTTTCTCCCCACTAAACTGAGCTCTCTGTTGGTGGGGTCTGATCGCTTCCCCAATGCTTTTTTTTTTTATATACAAATATGTTCCCTCCCTCCCCACAGCCGGCCAATAATGGGGATCGGCTGTCATAGGCTTCTGCCTATGAGAGCCGATCGCTCTCCAGTGTCCCAGGGGGACAGCGATGCGATCGACACATGTAAATAGACGTCGATCACGCCGTCTAACAGTCTCCCGAGCGGCGGTTGCCACTCGGAGACTGAAGGCGGGGCGGAGCTCCGCCCCCCCCCCCCCCGAGCATGAGATGCGCGCGCAGCCTGCGTGCAATCTCCTGCATTAGCTGGCCCCAGGACTTTACGCCGATCTGAGTTAGGTGGTCCTGGGGCTGCCGCTGTGGCCACGCCCATCGGCATGACGCGGTCGGCAGAAGGTTAAAAGGAAACCAGAGTTCCTGCGATCGCCATACCCCGAATTACTTCTCCCTTCGAGCTGCTACGGCTCAGGAGGGGAATAGTGTTTAACGCCGCCAGGAATTTGAGTGCCTATTGAGCACAGGTAAAAGGGGCTGCCCATCTGCACTGCTAAGAAAATAACCTCTTTTTGTGACGCGACATCCAGAAACACTTACTTTTGTGGTCTTTTAATTTTACTGCTGCTCTTTGACATCACAGCCCTGTTCTTTTGTATTCTGAACACCTGAACACATTGTTTTAGCTGGCAGATGGTATGAGATTTGAGAAGATTCTAAGGGCTGAGCGCAACTGTGTATTGTAGTGGGTCAGTAAATGGACGCCCCACCAATTGATGGACATAGAGATACAGGTGGCCATTTCTTGATAGAGCGAGTTGAGCGCAGCCATTGGGGACTGTGTATTGGAATGATAACAATGAAGCGTGTGCCAATACACTACATGCAAAAGACATGGAAAGGGTGGATTTGTTTTGCTTTTTTTCCTTCAATGCAAAGTTCAGGAAAAACACAGTAAACTGAAACAAGTTAAGGCTATGCAGGGCTATTAAAACTAGTTTGAATTATTCATTTGCTTTGTGTATCCCCAGCACCTCTGGAGTATTTTACCTCTTAAAACTGTTACATAGCGTGACTGGAAAACGAGGCATCGTAAAAGCGGCTTCTGCTAATGAGACTGACTGCGGGCTTATGATCGAAAAAGGTCAAGTCATTAATTTTAACAAACTCCACAATTCACAGCGACGCTTTTACAGCAACACCGCCATTAGCGCAAAATGTCAAAACTTACGGAAACTAATAACAACTGAAAATAAATCCAAAAAGGCTCGCCTATGCTTTGTGGCTTTTCTCATGAAGAACAATTGGCGCCCCTTGTCTGCGGGGAAAATCATATCTGCTATAAAACTATCCAGTTATTGTGGGATATGAAAGAAGAGCTAACTCACTTGTTTAAAGTGAACCTCCAGACTAAAAATCGACTCAGCAGCACTGAAAAGGCTTTGTGTTTCTTTAACAGTTTTACAGCATCAGAACTTTGTTTCTCTTATACAAGCCTCATTTTTTAGCTGCACAGAAGAAAACTGCCCAGGCAGTTTTCCCCTTATGCTGTGCAAAGCATGATGGGATTTCTGATGATGATGTTCTCGTTCTGCTGTTTTGGTGCAATTTTTTTTTTTTTTACATTTTGAATGTGACATTTGAAGCCTAGTGCATGCAGCTGGGAGGGGTTATCAGGACACAGGACAGTTGGAACTGTGTCTCCTGCTCCTTGTCACCTCCTTTCAACCAAAAAGATGGCTGCCCCCATGACAAAGATGGCAGCCCCCATGAATCACAAACATTTGCCTGTTCTTTTAAAACAGGGTGGGTAAGAGATTATATTACCTATCTATTCTAATTAACATAACTAATGTAACTTAATAACAATATGTTTGTTTAGGATGAAGTTCCCCTTTAACCTAGATAGGCTGGATGCCCTTGCTCATAATGAAAAAGCACACTAAACACTTTTTTAAAGTCTGGAAACCCTTTATACTGGCCTCCACTAGAGAAAAAAATGACCTAATGGAGCACTTTAAGTACACCGGTCGGTATTGTACAGTGCAGCTCCAGGGCACACTGGGCAGGCTAGAAAGATCAAGCTAAAAATGGTCTATAAGACATAAAACAACTTATATGGAGCACGGCTCAGGTTGGATACAAGGGATGACCGAAAGAGGGCCGCTAAGCTTTGCACCAGACCTATTTGAGTTTTATGCTCAGTTTCTATTGCCGGATGAAGTGGGAGATGCCAGCGAAACGTGTTGCACTTTCTGGAGTATATAAATACATTTTTGTTGTTTTGAATATACACAATACTCATGTGTGTCTGCTTGGAGGAGGCAAGTCCACCTCTGCCTCCTCATTTTAAACATTTTGGAATATTTTATCATTTTGGTGCCTCGGTCTGCTTATACAGTTCCTGAGTCCACCCTTGGTGGAGGGGTGTTGCCCCTTATTTCCTATCTACAGAGAACGGCTTCTTAATCCTGAGTGGGGACAGGTCTAATCTCCACACCTGCTGATATAGTGGTTACCTAGGTGGTAACCAATGTTTGTGAGTATAAATAGATACGTGTCATATTCACATACCAGTACACACTACACTATATTGGGCTCTCGGTTTCTCTATTCTGTGTCCCCACCTGCCGTTACAATGGTTGCCTTAGTGGTAACCCAGCTTTGTAAGTACCCATTTTTCAATTATTGTATCTACCTAGTACCTAACATACTACACTATTACGGACTCTTGACTGTCTGTTTTACAAATTTTGTTTTTTTTTATACATTTTGTCTTGGTTTCTAATAGCTGTAGGAGCTGACATTTTCCCCTCTGCCTGTATTTATCCAGAGGAACGTGTGACTTCTCTAAACTGTTTGAAGTACAGTGTCCTATCTTCAGTCCCCCGGTTGATGAAAGCTTTTTTTTGCTCATTGCTACTGCAAATTACAGCTGTCCGTATCTGCCTGCTCTTTCTGCAGAGAGGAGGTAACACGGAAGTATGTCAAGGGGAAAAAAAAAAAAAAAGGCCTCTAACAAACGTTTAAATGTAAAAAGAGAAGGTGGAATGGATTTTTTAAGTTATGAGCCACATTGTTAGCATGCATTTTTAAATGTGCTATTGACTATTGGGATGCCCTGGGACTAAAAATGTTGCGCAGTTCACTCTTCACTTTAAGATTGGTGTGGCCGGCCAGCAGTGCACGGTGGAGATTATAAGCACAAATCACAGAAGGCTGCCCTGTCTCCTCTCTATCAGAACGCAAAACCACCAAGGGTAATGGCATCCGGAAAATCCAGAGATGGGAAGGTTAGTCAGCTCAGTTCTGCGGTGTCTCATCAGCATGCACTCTATGCCGCTACAGATGGCAGCCAGAACCCACCACAAAATGACTTTACAGATAATGGCGCGCCTTCTGTCTCTGGGGCTGTTTTCTGCAATAGTAAACAAGCTTCTGCTCGCTGCAAGCGGAGGAGAGAGCGTAAAACTCCTTTTTATGGTGTGGAGTTGAAATAACCCAACATATGGGCATTTAGTGCTGCCTTTTCGGCTGATGGTTGCTGCTTACTAAACACAAATCTGCAGACAGAGCTATACGAAGCTGAAGAGTGGGTTATCTTTGTGCAAGCCTTCTGCTAGGTTTTAAAAAGTACACCAAAGGCAAACTGGAATAGATTTAGTTAACATACAATGAACGCAATTTATTTATGGAAATTGGAGGCTATGGGGTTTATGGAATAATGCAAAGAGCCATGTGTAAAATGCAGAAGCCCACACAGCAACTAATCAGCAATCAGGCAGCTCGAACATGATGAAGGGTGAAATCTGGTTGCTATGGTCACTGTACTGTGGGTTTATTAACTGAACCTACAAAAGAGGACAATAAAGGAGAAAAAGCAATGCAGCATCTCTCCACAAAAGAATAGGATGACGGCACATGCCATTTATAAACTGTACAAATTTGTGCTTAAAAGGGAACCAGAACAGATCAGTGAGGATATGCTCAGGAGAAGAGTATGACATAAATAAAGTACTTAAATGTAATGCGGTGCGAGACCCACAAGGGAACGAGGGGGGCGAGGGCCCACAGGGGAACGAGGGGGGCGAGGGCCCACAAGGGAACGAGGGGGGCGAGGGCCCACAAGGGAACGAGGGGGGCGAGGGCCCACAAGGGAACGAGGGGGGCGAGGCCCACAAGGGAACGAGGGGGGCGAGGCCCACAAGGGAACGAGGGGGGCGAGGCCCACAAGGGAACGAGGGGGGCGAGGCCCACAAGGGAACGAGGGGGGCGAGGCCCACAAGGGAACGAGGGGGGCGAGGGCCCACAAGGGAACGAGGGGGGCGAGGGCCCACAAGGGAACGAGGGGGTCGAGGCCCACAAGGGAACGAGGGGGGCAAGGCCCACAAGGGAACGAGGGGGGCGAGGCCCACAAGGGAACAAGGGGGGCGAGGCCCACTAGAAAACGAGCTGCGAGGAGCGAAAGGGAAGGAAGGAGGGGATGAGGAAACAAGGAACGGAAAGCAACAATGCACAAAGCACAGAAAGGAACGAGGCGTAAAGCGCGGAAGGGAAGGAGGCGCGGGAAGGAAGGAGGCGGGAGGCGCGGGAAGGAAGGAGGCGCGGGAAGGAAGGAGGCGCGGGAAGGAAGGAGGCGCGGGAAGGAACGTGGCGTGGGAAGGAACGTGGCGCGGGAAGGAACGAGGCGCGGGAAGGAACGAGGCGCGGGAAGGAACAAGGCACGGGCAGGAACAAGGCACGGGCAGGAACAAGGCACGGGAAGGAACAAGGCACGGGAAGGAACGAGTCAAGGGAAGGAACGAGACGTGAGGCATGGAAAGAAACGAGGCGCGGAAAACAACAAGGAGTAAGGCACAGGAAGGAATAAGGTGTGAAGCACAGAAAGGAACGATGCGTGAGGTACAGAGAGTATGTATTAAGACGGGGCACAGAGAAGGATGGGGTATGGAGAGTATATTAAGATGGGGACACAGAGAAGGATGGGGTACAGAGTATATTAAGACGGGGCACAGAGAAGGATGGGGTACAGAGTATATTAAGATGGGGACACAGAAGGATGGGGTACAGAGTATATTAAGATGGGGACACAGAGAAGGATGGGGTACAGAGAGTATATTAAGATGGGAACACAGAAGGATGGGGTACAGAGTATATTAAGATGGGGACACAGAGAAGGATGGGGTACAGAGAGTATATTAAGATGGGGACACAGAAGGATGGGGTACAGAGAGTATATTAAGACGGGGGCATGAGGCACAGAGAAGGATGAGGATTATAATAATTATAATATAACATGAGGTACAGAAGAGAATGAGGAACTGACATATAAAACGTCACATGGGACAGTAAAGTATGAGGTACAGAGCCAAGATGAACAGAGAGCACGCATTATGTGTGCAATTCACAGTTTTCCGAGGTTTACATGCAGTCATATACAGCAATCTTCTCATGCTGCTTCCGGCCAGTGATGCAGCTTCCTGTCACATGACACTCATTGCATATGACTATAGAGTTTGGAAATAACTGGAGTGGTTTCCAGTGTAATTATATCCTAGGTCACTAAGGAAATAAACAGCAGCAACTAAAGGGATTTACAGCACAGATCGCCCGGCTACCCGGCACGAATGCCGGGGTGAGTAGGTCCGCCACTCGGTAAACAAACTGCACCCAACAAATCACTCTGAAAGCATAAAAACTTTCAATATTCCCTCAGCCTAGACACAGCAGCTTTCTGCGTAACGCACAGATGTCAGGCTACCCAGCTTAGACATTATTCTGTCCATTGAAACATAAATCATACTGGTGACAAAGGCATAAAACCCAGAACTTCATACATCATCGCTTCTCAGAACCTCTCCAGCAGCTGGCAGAGAGCTGAACAAACATTCAATCACCGAACAGCTGAGGAGCTTGTAGGAGGCCTTTATCAAGGGAGCGCAAGAGCAGAAGCCTCAAAACCAGAGGATGCTCTTCTTGAAAACATACTTCCCTCCCTCTGTGATGAAGCCGCATCTGTCCTCAGCTTGTGCATATTCATCACTGCTGATTCACAAGGCATTATCCGGGCTGTAACCATATCCTGATGGCTTTAAAGGGGAACTGAAGAGAGAGGGATATGGAGGCTGCCATGTTTATTTCCTTTTAAGCAATACCAGTTGCCTGGAAGCCCTGCTGATCTTCTGCCTCTAATACTATTAGCCATAGCCCCTGAACAAGCATGCAGCAGATCAGGCGTTTCAGACTTTAAAGTCAGATCTGACAAGACTAGCTGCATGCTTGTTTCTGGTGTTATTCAGATACTACTGCAGAGAAATAGACCAGCAGGGCTGCCAGGCAACTGGTATTGATTAAAAGGAAATAAATATGGCAGCCTCCGTATACCTCTTACTTCAGTCCCCATTTAACACTTTAGGCTGGTTTCACACCATTATAGGTGGAGTGCGATTGTATGGTTGCACAGCACTGTAGTGTTAAAAATAGACTTTAGAGACCACCGCAGCAATGCACAGTAATCAATTCTGGCTGCAAGCCAAACCATGAGTGAGGCTCTCCAGCGTTCACTTCCTGTGGCCGAAATAAAAATTGCATGGAGGTGTATTGAAAAAACAAAACAAAAAAAAAAAACACTTCAGCGCATGCGCACCACGAAAAAAAAACTTTAAAATGTGCGTCGCCATTGATTTATATGACTTTAGGTTGCCGTGGCTATAGAATGGTGATGCGCTGTTGCTTTCACGTCATGTGCGAAGCTTCCAGTGCAGCGCATCACGGCAGGCATGAACTCTCCCATAGACTTTCATTGCTTTCGTTATTCAGAGTAATGCAATGAAAGCGCCCTAGTGTGAAGGGGGCCTTATAGTGTAACATACCTCGACAAGGGCTATCTGACGGACAATCGAGCGAGTCAGATAGAAATCTTCTCTTAAACCGCGATAAACCATATTTTAATCATGTACAAGTGGAGACACTCCCACACAGAAGGAAGTACGGCCCGGAAGAAGAAGCAAAGTCCCAGCGAGCAGCAGTGGGTTCAACTTCTGGCCCTGAAGAAGCAGAGGGTCCCAGCAACCAGCGATGGGCTCAACTTCCGGCCCTGAAGAAGCAGAGGGTCCCAGTAAGCAGCGATGGGTTCAACTTCTGGCCCTGAAGAAGCAGAGGGTCCCAGCAAGCAGCAGTGTGCTCAACTTCCGGCCCTGAAGAAGCAGAGGGTCCCAGCAAGCAGCAATGGGCTCAACTTCCGGCCCTGAAGAAGCAGAGGGTCCCAGCAAGCAGCAGTGTGCTCAACTTCCAGCCCTGAAGAAGCAGAGGGTCCCAGCAAGCAGCAATGGGCTCAACTTCCGGCCCTGAAGAAGCAGAGGGTCCCAGCAAGCAGCAATGGGCTCAACTTCCGGCCCTGAAGAAGCAGAGGGTCCCAGCAAGCAGCAGTGTGCTCAACTTCCGGCCCTGAAGAAGCAGAGGGTCCCAGCAAGCAGCAGTGTGCTCAACTTCCGGCCCTGAAGAAGCAGAGGGTCCCAGCAAGCAGCAGTGTGCTCAACTTCCGGTTTCTTGAGCAGTGGGCTCAAGAAAAATTGGAAGAGCCTTTACAGCATCCAGAGGCTTCCATCTATGGAGGCAAGCTTTTTTTGAATTTTAGTCACAGTTTTGCTTTCAGAAAGATTGGCTAGATAGCTTAGGGTTTTGTTTTTTTTGTTTTTTTTTACAGTATCCAGGCAGTATTGTGGTCACTGGAAGTGAGCCTAATAAGCAACAGACAAATGCTTTCAAAACACTAGGGTAGGCGAATGCCACCAAAATACTCAAGTTTAGTGGTGACTTTGTGATTGCCAAAACTGCCAGGGATAACCCCATCTGGTTTGGATGACCTCCACAAATTTGTAAGCCTGCACATCACACAAAAATAAGGTTCAGAGGGTCCAATAAAATGAACCTTTTAAAAATGCAAAGTTAATAAAACGCTTATGACAAACCTTAGACAGGCTGTAGAAGATTATCCAGCAGAGGAACTTACCTGACGTTGTCTGGGGTCAGCTTCTCAAGCACCATTTGTATTAAATCTGGCCTGAATTCTTCCAGCAAATACTCAGCTGACAGGACCTCTTCTATGGGGTAATACTAGAAAATGACATAACATAGAGGACAAAAAAAGGACATGCTAATTTATGTATCAAAACTACAAAGTTACAAGTTGGCACATAAAAAAAATAAATGTATTTAAATACAATTTATTAAGATTTCTGAAGCTAGGCGGAAAAAGAATCATCAATGGGCAATGAAGCAACATGGGGGTTAAAGGACACCTAAAGCGAAAAGGATATAGAGACTGCCATATTTATTTCCTTTCAGGGCCCCTTCACACTGAAAGCGCTTTTCTGAGCATTTTGCGATTGATCAGCTCTTTTTTAAAATTGCTCCCATTCACTTTCATTAAAATCACGGGAAAAAAAAATATCGCTGCAATTTTTGTGTACACGATCGTGAAATTGCGGCGAGTCTAATGAAAATGAATGGGAGCAATTTTAAAAGCCGCTAATCACAAAACGCTCAGATAAAAAAGCTTCTAGTGTGAATGGGCCCTTAACCAATATCAGTTGCCTGGCAGTCCTGCTGATCGTTTATGCTTCAATAGCGTCTACATCACCTACCTGAAACCAGCATATGGCCAATCTAGAACTTTACCAAAAGATAGATACTAATGGCATACATGGAGAAGAAAAAACAAAAACAGACAGCACTAACTGCCATTATTTATAAACTCACCCACTAGCATTGTGATAGGCTAAAGTGTTTTTTTTTATACATACACACAGAGGGGATACTGCTTACTTGTCAGTTGGAAACAGATGTTTCTTTTCCCCCACATTGCAGCAAGTTTCACAGGCTGGAAACTGTCAGGACCATGGTCATGACATCACACTGTGGGAGGGGTTTCACCACAATATCAGCCACTAAGACTAAAGCCCCCCCCCCCCCCGGTGATCTAAAAGGTCAAGATTTCTCGTGGGAAAGGGGGTATCGGCTACTGATTGGGATGGAGCTCTATCCTAGGTTTAAGTTCCTCTTTATAGCAAACGCCTGATCTGCTGCATGCTTGTTCAGGGTCTATGGTTAAAAGTATTAGAGGCAGAGGATCAACTGGACAGCCAGGCAACTGGTATTGTTTAAAAGGAAATAAATATTGCAGCCACCATATCGCTTTAACTTCAGGTGTCCTTTAAAGAGAACCTGTACTGAGTAAAAATATTTAAAATAAACACATGAGGTAACTTCAAATGAACATTACAGAGTTCCATTGCCATCAGTTCCTCTCAGAAGCTCACCATTTTCTTCTGACAATAATCCCTTCCAGTTCTGACAACATTTTGTCAGATCTGAAATATATCAGTTGCTGTCAGTAAATTATCAGTTGCTGTCAGTTATAGCTGAGAGGAAAACTGATGTACCAGGTAATGTCCATGTTTCCCTATGGCTCAAATGGGCGATGTTACAGTTTAACTGTGTGCTGACCAGAAAGCTGTTATGGGTAATGGCCATTTTCAAAATGGAGGACGGAAAATTCCCTTGATCACAGTGAACAAACAGGACGCGGGACAGGAGAAAGACACAGAGGAGTAGACTACACGGAAGGTAAGTATGACTTGTGTATGCTTATTTTGACTTTTAATGTTCAGTTCAGGTTTTCTTTAAGCAAGCTTACCACCATGTTTCAATGTTACTTTAGTCTGTAGATGGGCCACAAATCAGATTTTTCAAGCACCTTTGAAGAGCTCAGTCTAGGACAGCGTTTCCCAAGTTTGTCATCTAATCTCACCAACAAAGAATAATTGGTAAAATTCCCAAAAAGGAGCTAATCCCACCGTGGAGACACTAATTACTCTACATAACCGTAATGATGAGTACCTGCAAAACATGCACTGCTGGCAGGAATGGGAAACAGGCTATAGAAACAACTGCATGCACACTGGCAAGAATGCTTACAATGCAACCTACTCCAAGATCACTTTATCATCATCTAACTCATGTTAAAAGCAGCCCCAACGCGTAACGATTAACCTCCCTGGTGGTGTGGGCGAGCCTGGCTCATCCAGGGAAAAAGTAGTGGAAACCAGTATGGATGAGTCAAGCTCATCCAGCAGTTCTAAGGCAGGGTTCCGTCAAGCTCATCCAGCAGTTCTAAGGCAGGGTTCCATTTTTCCCATGCGTTTTTCTCATTAAAATTCATGTGAAAATTTTCACACAGATGCAAATTTTAATGCGAAAAACTGCACAAATTCTGCCAAAAACCTGAAGAGTGGGGAAATTGTGGCCTGGCATAAAGGGAAAATTACATTTATTCTTTGGCATAATTTTGTGTTTTAAACTTACTACGCTCTAAATGCTTGACACATTTTGGTAAGTTACAGGCAAAACTTCCATGAGAATTGATAAAACCGCCTTTTGCACAGTAATCCAGCAGAGATTGAACACCAGGGAGGTTAAAGCAAACAACCTCAAATACAAAATTTAGTAGAGAATCGCTTCTGTAAGAAGTAATCTTTAAAGGGACTCCGAGCACCTCTAATGGGCATGTCTTTAAGCCAGACGACTTCCAAAAAAGTCGTGCTATGACCCCTCTGGAGGAGCCTCTTGCAATGGCCATGCGTGTCACTTCCTCTTCCTGCTTCATTCAGTGATGCACTTCTCTAACAGAGAAGACAGAGGTGACCCGGAAGTTATAACTTAACCAAGATGGCAGCCACGATTGTTAAATTGAAATCGAACAAAAACTATTTGGTGTAGAATGGCGATTCAGGCATCAAATGAAAGGAGAGCACAAGCTACAGAAAGATCTGCATATTGAAGTACTTTGCAGTACTGGTCGGAGTCTTAAAGGCATGCCCATGAGAGGTGCTCGGAGTCCCTTTAAAGCAAATCGATAAAGAAAAACAAAAAAAGCCCCTGGGGGCATACTTACCTTGGAAGGGGGAAGCCTCTGGATTCTAATGAAGCTTACCCCATCCTCTTCACCCTCCAGGATCCAGCGCTGGCAGCCCCCGAACAGCGGCATGTAAATATTTACCTTGCCGCCGTCAGTGCAGTCGCAGCTTTCCAATGAGCTCCAGCAGGAATAGCAGAGCCTGATCTGGTCTGCTCTACTGTGCAGGTGGACTTGAGCCTAAGCAGTAGAGTGAACCCGATTGAGCTCGGCTATTTCCGGCAGAGTCCGTTGGAAAGCCACGACTGCCCTGGAGCTGGGAAGGTAAACATTGCAGGCACCACCGTGCCTGCCGGGGGCTGTCAGCGCTGGATCCCGGAGGGTGAAGAGGACAAGGGAAGCATCATCAGGATCCAGAGGCTTCCCCCTTCCAAGGCAAGTACCCTCCAGGGGCTGTTTTTATTCTTACAGTGTCCCTTTAATAGAACATTCCTGCAGTCCTAGATTCTGATTTTGGTTTCAGCCGAAAATGTCAGTAAAGTCTGCGCAGTGTAAACATCACACTTCCATTCCCCGCTATTCATTCAGCTTCCACACAGAAAAATGAAAATCTTTTCACTGTTCTACTGTCTTAACTGCTTGGACTGCAAATATAAAAAACTGGTTTGTTACCTTTCGGAAGTAAAAAAAAAAAAATACAAATGAAAAAGTAAACATAAGCAAGTTCCAAGCAGGACTGGCACTGTATGTTCACATAATCTTATCATTGAAGGGTACGTGAAGCAACGTGGCATACCACGTCACTACATGTATCCTTCAATAATGCAACTCATATCTGAAATACTCTTTCCCTCCTGGAATAATACAAATCACCTAGACATTGGCCTCAATTTACTAAACTTATCTCCTGTCTTTAATAACTCTTCTAGAGTTGTTACCATGGTGATAAGGCATGTAGTATTCAGGAAACATTTTACCTCGGGCAAGCCTAAAGTTAACTCTTCTGTCTTTAAATTAACTCTCAAATCCTTAAAATAACTCCAGAGTTAAAGACAGGCTGTAGTTATTTTCACACGCAGCTAATTAACAGAGGAGGTAAATTAACTACAGAGGAGGTAAATTAACTACAGGAGAGGTAACTTAAGGAATGAAGAGGTAAGATAACTCTCTCACGTGTGGAGGTAAGTTTTCTCTTGCCTTATTATCTCTAGCATGATCTTAGTGAATTGAGGCCATTGGGTCAGAGGACCAGGAAATCCACAGAATGGCAAAGGAGGAGTATGCGGTGCTGTCTGCATGGGGTGGGTGGTAATAGAAAAAAAGAAAAGAAAAAAAAATCTACTAGGAGGTTCTACCTGACCCTTCCCCAACAATTAAAATATTTTTAACCACTTCGCCCCAAAGACGTTTTTACCCTAACGGATAAGAGCGATTTTCACCCTTCCGTGCTCATCCCTTTCATTTGCCAATAGCTTAATCACTACTAATCAGTATCACAATGAAATGATCTATATCTTGTTTTTTTCACCACCAATTGGGCTTTTTGGGAGTGGGGGGGGGGGGGGGGGGGGGGTTTGAGATTTGTTTTCAGTAATTAGTCTATTTTCTATGCATTTTAAAGGGGAAATAAAGAAAAAAAATGAAAAAATACACTATTTCTCCAATGTCATCCCCTATAGTTTTAATATTAACACTGCACCTGTGCATAAAACCTGTTGTGTAAGTGGAACTCCGCTCACAGACTCCGTCCACCAACAGTGCAGAAAAAACGGGCTGCTCAGACCCCAAGTCCAGTAGTGTAGAAAGTGGATTCCGCACGATGTTGGTAGAATCAAATTTGCTTTATTGAATCACGTACATGACAGGCTAAAATCCATCACCACATGCTGACATGTTTCGGACGTTACACGCCCTTAATCATAGCATAGGTGCAAGTGAACAGGGATGACCCTTATATAGAAAGGCGCCACACCCAATGACACATGTTCAGACCCCACCCACAAAAAGGTGTGTACATAAAAACTGGGGAACAACCCCAATCAGTGTAACTAAATACATAAAAACAGTACAAAATTAAAAATGTAGCTACATATGATTAAACACGGCACGATAATACGCAGCAACAAGTATAGCAATCATCATGAATGATGAAATAAACAGACATTTGTATCGAACAAATCACAGACAGGGACAATACACCCACACTGAGTGACTGAATTCATAGTACTTTTGAACTATGTTTTTATGAATTTGGAAATAAAGGTGTATTTTTTCTATGGTGTCCCCCCCCCCCATTTTCACATGCGCGGGAACGCATGTGCACGCATGCGCACAGCGGCAGAAGCACTGTTTGACTTATAAAAACGTCCTGGAGACGTTAAGAGGCTCTAGCAGGACATTTTTATAAGTCCGCTTTTCATTAAGTGGTTAAATAACAAGCTTGGACAAAATTGGGTATGCATTTCTTCACATCCTATTCCTTTGAGATCTAGGACTATGACAGAAAGTCCCAAAATGGGACACAAACAAAACATGCACAGGTTTACATTAGATGAGCCATGGAAGACAGAAGTTTGGCCATGTAGCCATCTTCTGAACTCTTCCACATGTGAAATATCGTTAGCATCATTAGACACTATAAAGAAAGTTTCTTTTGCCAAAGAAAAGGATGTGGAGTTTAGCAAGAGTATGTTTTACAGTATATTGCAGTGCTGCTCCTAACCAGAGAGATTAGGAATCAATAGATGAACTTGTAGCACATCTGCTTTGGCACTGTGCCCTTTTTCTGCAGTACCTATGTGCACTGACTACTAAAAACCTGAATCGTAACAGAACAATGAGCTTTTTGAAACAAAATAAACTCCATAACTGAGCTCAGGCATGCAAAGCTTCAAGCAAACACTAGAGGGCAGTATTGGCTGGTTAAAAGTTTGTTTTACTCAAAGAAACACTGGTTAATATTGCAAGTGATTACAAGATAAAATGTAAACAAAAATAGAATACCTGTAATTGCATTGCTAAAAATAAATATCAGTTCACAGATGGGTCAATTTAACAAATGTTATTCAAAACCAAAGTTTGGCTTCTTAAAGAGAACCCGAGGTGTGTCTAAAGAATGTTATCTGCATACAGAGGCTGGATCTGCCTATACAGCCCAGCCTCTGTTGCTATCCCAAACCCCCCTAAGGTCCCCCTGCACTCTGCAATCCCTCATAAATCACAGCCATGCTCTGAGGCTGTGTTTACATCTGTAGTGTCAGTCTCGGCTGCTCCCCCGCCTCCTGCATAGCTCCGGTCCCTGCCCCCGTCCCTTCCCTCCAATCAGCAGGGAGGGAAGGGATGCAGGCGGGGACTGGAGTTCTGCAGGAGGCGGGAGGAGCAGCAGACTGACACTATAGAGATAAACACAGCCAGCTCTGACGAGCTGTTTGTCAGCAGCGTGGCTGTGATATATGAGGGATTGCAGAGTGCAGGGGGACCTTAGGGGGGTTTGGGATAGCAACAGAGGCTGGGCTGTATAGGCAGATCCAGCCTCTGTATGCAGATAATATTCTTCAAACCCACCTCGGGTTCTCTTTAAAACAGAAGGTATTTGTGATTATTGAGGATGGAGCAAGCTCTGAGATGTCTCACTGTGCATCACTGCTGAATATGCAAAGCATCTCTTTGCACTGATGAGGATCAATCCAGGAGACCTGGGTTTGAATCCCGGCTCTTTAGTAAGCCAGCACCTATTTAGCAGGAGGCCTTGGGCAGGACTCCCTGAGGCCTGGAACCCACTAGGTATTGCTGCAGCGCTTTAAAATCGGCGCAACACTGTATGCAGAGATTACTAGGGCTTTGGCGCTCACGATTCCTCTCTACTTGGAAGCGTTGTACAGTAAACTGTACAGCGCTTCTGATTTGCGATTTTTTTTTTTAATAAAACAAACTTTGGCCTAGTGCACACCAGAGCGGTTCGGTCGCGTTTTCAGATCCGATTGCGGATTTGGAAACGCTAGGGTAATGTATTTCAATGGGGTGGTGCACACCTTAGCGGGAGGCGTTTTGCAGAAACACATACTCCCGGGCTGCTGCAGATTTTGGATTGTGGAGGCGTTTCTGCCTCATTGTAAAGTATAGGAAAAACGCAAACCGCTCTGAAAAATGCTACATCAGAGCGGTTTGCCAGGCGTTTTTGTTACAGAAGCTGTTCAGTAACAGCTTTACTGTAACAATATCTGTAATCTGCTGTACCAAAAACCGCAGCACAAAACCGCAAAACGCTTCAAAATAAGAAAAAACGCAGCTAAAACCGCTAGCGTTTTGCGGATCTGCTTGCGGTTTTTGGTGTGCACCAGGCCATAATTATACTAACCCGGAGTGCTTCTTCCGTCCGTAGCCCCGCCCCTAAAGGAAGGGGTCATAGGTGCTTCTCCAGGACCAATCAGAGAAGCGCCTGTGACCTCTTCCTTTACGGGACACAGCTACGGACGGAAGGAGGAAATCAAGACACTGGGTAAGTATTTAAAGTTTCATTTTAATCGCAATCGTTCGGCCCCCCAAATCGCTGCATAATCGCTTTGATAAGTGATTTTGCAGTACTTCTATACTTTGCTGCATGTCCTGCAATTGAAATGACTCCTAATCGCAATAACGGGTTCCCCCTCACTTACTTTCATTGGCAAAGAGTTTTTGCCGGCGATCGTAAAACGCTGCCAAAAATGCCCTAGTGGGTTCCAGGCTTAAGACTGCTACTGCCTATAGAGCACATAGTGGCTGCAGCTCTGTTGCTTTGAGTCCGCCAGGAGAAAAAGCGCGATATAAATGTTATTTGTCTTGTCTTGAAACAGTATGCGTGTTGGATTAGTTTGTCTCTGTAATATTAACAAGCTGACACATTGCATGCCAGCGGTTCTGGAGGTATGCTTCGCTATCAGTGACAACAAAGATGATTTGCATATTCAGCAGTGATGCATTGTGGGACACCTCAGAGCTCACTCCACCCTGAATAATTGTAAATACCTTCTGTTTTAAGAAGACTAGCTGTTTTGCATAGTTTTTTGGTATGTAGGCTTTTTGGTCTCTTTCAGCCCCTCACACACTCCTAGGAGTTCTGGTTCACCATGAGCATGCTGGGCAATCTGTAACTTTACAAATGTTGTGAAACTCAAATACCAGATAAGACCACTACTAGCAGTATTTTAGGTGCACTTCAAAGTTGACATCTTTCATGACAGACATTTAATGGAAGCCACAACGGACTATCAAATGTTCGTGAAATAGTTAAAATAAATGTGAAGCAGCACAAAAAATAAAAAAGGTTTGATACAACCCTATGGAGAAGGAAGGCTCTGGATCCCAAAGTCTTCCCAGGGCTCGCCAAGTACCCTCATTCCACTGGTGACCCCCCGCTGAAGTTACGCTCTTTCAAGGCTCCTTAGCAATCTTCAGAAGTTCTCGCGTCCCTGAATACTTCCAAAGACTGGCGTATCCATACTACGCATGCGCGGGACCAGAATAAGAGCAGATCCGCTCATCTGTGGAAGTACTCAGGGACGCGAGTACTTCCGAAGATTGGTGAGAAGTTCAGAAGGCGTGTAATCTCACCAGCTGGCTGAGGAGGGCCCAAAGGCATATTCAACAAAGCTGGTCACACAACTTCAAGGGCATAGAATCCTCCCTCAGACCAGGGCGGGTGCATAGTCTGGGGACAGGCACAAGTTGAGACACCAGAATATCTGCATGAATCCTGCAGCTCACAGCACTATGTGACTGCCTGTGCAATGTGCTGCTGCCCTGCCCCCTTCTTTCCCTGCTACAGTTGACTTTGGATGGAGCAGCAGCGTGTGTACAGCGCATGGAGCAGCAGCGTGTGTACAGCGCATGGAGCAGCTCTGGGGAACTTAACAGAGCACAGAGCTAAGGGTAAGCACAGCCCTGTCCCTCTGCTGGGTGAATGCTTCCCTTTCCCCTTCATTACCAATGTCGGCTGTCCTCATTGTTATCTGTATCCAAACTGCTCCTGATCGATCCCGTTGTCGATCGGAAGGAGATCAGACATTTAGGAAATAATCGTCAGATCCTGTCAGTCGGACGGGAAATTGCGTTATGTGTGCCCAGCATGATGTCCTACCATATTATTATAGTGTGTTGTGTGTGGCTGAGGGAGACCTTTCAGGAATCCCCCCTTGAAAATCCTGGGTTTGCCCCTGCAGGGGGCCAAGTGCTGGGACAATAGGATGGCTTTATGGGATACAGAGGCTTCCCTTATCTTAGGTAAGTATAACTAATTTTTTTTTGCACCACTTCACATTTACTTTAAATGCAGTCATGATTAGGAATTGTCAATAAGATGCAAAGAATTTCAAGCGGATGCAGGATTTTGCCACTGTATATATGCAAATGTATGCAGCTAAAAAATGGATCAAATCCAGTCAAGGGGGAATTGAATTGATCAATTTTCAAACTGCAGAAATGTGCATATTTCTACATCAACTTGAAATTATTTGCATCTCACGGACCATCCCTAGTCATGATGGAGGATCTCATGATAAGGTATGGACACCACTCGCCTGAAACAAGAATACAGATCAGGTGGTCTGATACACCTAATCTGCATACTGGTTCCAGGCAAGAGACTTGGATAAGCATGGTGGCCATAGGATCAGCTTGACATTCAAACAAACTGCATTTTCAGAAGGTGGTCAGCAATCTTTTGCTGCCCATTAATCTATCTAGTGATCTAAAACACACATACAGATAATACTTACTAAATAATACAGGCGAGACAAAAATGTGGCGTCTCCTTAAATGAAATGGCTGACACAGAACACAATGGAGCACAGACTTACATGTAACAATCCAGCAAGTTTGGAAGTGTACCCACGAGGAGGCTCCTTGTCTTTAAAACGAAAAGCAACTGCGTTCAAGTTCTAAGATGAGAACAGGGAAAGGATTATAATGAGATTCTTTAATAAGCTCATGACAGCCTCTTCATAAACACTGATGAAAATAACTAGGACAGCCTTAACTCCCTTAAAGTGAACCCGAGATGAAGCACCCTCATGTATTTTACCATATATATCAGTGGGAACATTAGAGAAAACACCTACCCTGCTCTCGGTTTCATTATTTACTGTTCAGCTTGCTTCTTATCAGCCCTGATAAAATCCCTGACTGAGCATTAAGTCTGGCTTTGCTCAGGAATCATTATAGCGGAGTCTGTCTTCTCTGATGTCTTTTCAAGCCCAAGCCTGCCCCCTTCTGGCTCTGCGTTCCCCTTTCTGTTTACTTGCAGCATCACAGAGAGGTGTGATGAGATGGGAGGAGCTGCTAATGTAAAGAGTATTTTGAAAAACTTTTTGTTTGTTTTTTAAATCTAGATTTGTCATAGGAGGGTTTTTTTTTAGAAATGGTGATTTCATTTTGCACACAGCGCACTAAATAATATGCTTTTCTGATTAACTGTGTTTTGCATGGAGTTTTAGTACAAAAAAAAAATCAAAAATACAAAAACCAGCACACCAGAGCGGTGAAAATACCAGGTATAGTATGTATTTTGTGCAATCTATCGGGGGATATGTTTATTTTGTGCCAAAGCATTCATCTCTGGTTTCCTTTAAAGTGAACCCAAGGCGAGAGTGATATGAAGGCGGCCATATTGATTTCCTTTAAACAATACCAGTTGCCTTAAAATCCTGCTGGCCCTCTGCCTCTAATACTTTTAGCCATAGACCCTGAACAAGCATACAGATCAGGAGTCTGACAATATTGTCAGATCTAGCAAGATTAGCTGCATCCTTGTTTCTGGTGGAATTCAGACACTACTACAGCCAAATAAATCAGCAGGGCTGCCAGGCAACTAGTATTGTTTAAAAGGAAATAAATATGGCAGCGTCCATCCCACTCTCACCTCGAGTTCACTTTAAAGTCCTTTAATATTAAACAGAAGTGGTAAGATTGGACACAAAAAAAGTATGGCTTATTAGTGGCCACCATAAGGCAACATTCCCACTTGTCTGTCTGTGTGCGGGAGGGAGGCATAGGGCAGATTCCAGGTATTCTACTTTTTTAATGGATTAGTACGGTCGGCAAAAGAAGCATTTAATTAACTGAACTTTCTTTGGATTTCTGTTGAAATCTGATTGAGAACAATCAATACTACCCAATCAGCTTCCAAAATCATACGTTTAGCACCCCAGTCGCCCCACAGGAACAGAGCTGGCGCTTCATCTGCACCTACAGACTAATGTGTATATTACTGTGTATATAGGAAAGCCAACCAATGACAGAGGGAGGCTGTATCATGTGACGAGTCTCAGATGTCTCTCCTAAACAAGCACACAGCCATTGTCGGGAAATATAAGAGGCTCAGATGTCAAACAACGCTCACTGCAATGTGAGACGCGGATTCACACCAAGTAATAAACATCCATGTACATAGAAAGAAACAACAAGATGGGGACAAAAACAGACACTTAGACTATATTTTACCAATCTTATTATTATTATTATTATGAGATAGACATGTGTATGTACATTGCCTAGCACACATAACTATGCTGTGTTCCTTTTTTTCTTTCTCGGTCTGAAAGAGTTAAATATCAGGTATGTAAGTGGCTGACTCAGTGCTGACTCAGACAGGAAGTGGCTACAGTGTGACCCTCACTGATAAGAAATTTACCTTTATATCTCTTTCTTGCTCTCAGAAGCCATTTTCTGCTAGGAAAGTGTTTTATAGTTGGAATTTCTTATCAGTGAGGGTCACACTGTAGTCACTTCCTGTCTGAGTCAGGACTGAGTCAGCCACTTACATACCTGATATTTCACTCTTAGAGAAAGAAAAAAAGGAACACAGCATAGTTATTTGTGTGCTAGGCACTGTACATACACGTCTATCTCATGTCACACATCACCTCGGTATCCTTTAAAAAATGCTACCTATTCATTTAGTGTTTAAATGCTTGCAGCTTCATTTAACATCAGCTAGTTGTAAAAGTGCAAGCAGGCTTTCAATAGAGCATTTTCTATCGCATAATTCTCATACCTCAGACTTTGTGTCATTTCTGCTCAATCAAATCCTCCATATTTGTTATATATTTGCCAGGGCAGCTCCTGGGGGCATATACCAGGTTTTTTTTCCTAGATGAGACTGGTGGGAAACTAACTAGGCCAGTATATTAGAGGGTCCAGCAGCAAGTTTAAGGTGGCACATGTGGTGGTGGCAACAGCTTCGGAAGGCTTTAGAAATAAAACGCTGCAGGCGCTTTACCGAGGAGGGGGGGGGGGGGAGGGTGGAGTATGACGTTAATAAATGAAGGGTAAGTGATTGAGTGATTAGCCCTACCACCCGCCTAGCCATGCAGTAGTAAGAGAAAGCCTTAAGGTGCCCATACACTCGTCAGATTGGCAGCAGACAGATAAGAAATGCATCTGATGATCTATCTGATGCGTTTTTAGAACATTTTTTACCAGGATAGAATTCCAATAGATTTCAGTTTGAAATCTGTTGAAATTCGATCTGATGGCATTTTTTTGCCATCAGATTTCCATTAAGGCCAATGCAAACTGATAAGCAATCTCATCAGATCGACCTAAATTTTCCACCCTGCTAGTTCGATGGAAATCCATCGAAATCGATCGAAATCGGCCGTCGATCGGTCGATTGGCCAACCGATTTGCGATCGATCGATCGATCGACCGCGATCGATCGGTCGGCCAGAAAATCGGCTGAGTGTATGGGCTGCTTTAAGCCCCATCTACACTATACGATTCTTTGTACGATTTGATTACGATTCTATTTACGATCCGATTAAATCCAACATGTCCGATCGAGATTCGGTTCGATTCAATTCGGGTTTGCCATTGCAAAACAAAACAATCTGAATCGAATTGAATCGAATCCCGATCTTTCTGTTGGTGGCATCTGATTGCTGCTGCTGTTGGTGGGGTTTTTTATGATTTTATTTATATTAAAAAAATCTGTATTTTCTTTTATGTTTTTTATTAGCCTATGAGAGGTGATCATCTTTTGAGCCATTCGAGGGGACAGCTCAGTCACAGAGCTGTCCCCGTACAGCGCTGCAGAGGGTATTTGCGGTAATTCAGCTTTAAGTGTGTAACTTTGGTTACCCACAATGCATCACTGCTGAATATGCAAATTATCGCTTTAATCCCAATGGTTTTGGGTCACCCCGAGCTGCTTAGGTACGCCATTGTACTGGTACAAGCCCTATCCCAGTGATGGCTAACCTTGGCACTCCAGCTGTGACAAAACTACAAATCCCATCATGCCTCTGCCTCCCTCAGTTATGCTTAGAGCTGTCAGAGTATTGCAATGCCTCATGGGACTTGTAGTTCCACCACAGCTGGAGTGCCAAGGTTAGCCATCACTGCCCTATCCCATAGAGCCATATCAACCCCTGCCATGCACTGATGAGGACAAAAAGTCCAAAACAGGCTGTCTGCATGTGGGGTTGGTGTGGCTCTGTAAAATTTATTAGCTACAGGCTTACTATACACCAGCAGTTCTGGATGCTAGCCTGGCTTCAGGGGCATAAAGATATAATTTGCTTGTTCAGCAGAGGTGCATTGTGGGTAACCACAGTTACACACTTAAAGTGGATCCGAGATAAACTTTTACTCATTGCATAATTGTGTTCCTTTCCTATTGTTTATAGGGCATTCCTCAAGCCAAATACTTTTTTGTTTTTGTTTTAATACTCTAATTCAATATAAACTAAACAAGCCTCGCCCACAGCTTTTCAGAGCCTTGGCATTTTCAGACAGTAGCAAGCGCTCATGGAAGCTCAGTCTGGGCAGGAGGAGGTGTTACTAGCCAGAGATTTCAGAGGCAGAGGGGATGAGGGAGGAGACTGAATTTACACACAGGCAGCCCTTAGCCTGTGACAAACTGAACATGGCTGCCCTCATTGTATTACAGGAATAAATAATCAAACTTTTGCAGCTAGATATGCTGTGTAAACTATATAAACTTTAGATAAGATATATAGACAAGTTAAATGTTCTAGTTAGTTTTTCATCTCGGATCTGCTTTAAAGGGACACTGTAGGGTGGTCGGGGGAAAATGAGTTGAAGTTACCTGGCGCTTCTAATGGTCCCCCACAGACATCCTGTGCCTGCACAGCCACTCCCCAATGCTCCGGGCCCCGCCTCTGGTTCACTTCTGGAATTTCAGACTTTAAAAGTCTGAAAACCACTGCACCTGCGTTGCCGTGTCCTCAGTCCCGCTGATGGCACCAGGAGCATACCCCAGTATGGTCTGTGCCTGCGCAGTACACGCCTGGTGATATGGGGGGGGGGGGGGGCGAGGACACGGCAACGCAGGCGCAGTGGTTTTCTGACTTTAAAGTCTGAAATTCCAGAAGTGAACCGGAGGCGGGGCCGGAGCATCTGTGAGTGGCTGCGCGGGCACAGGATGCCTGCGGGGGACCGTTAGAAGCCCCGGGTAACTTCAACTCATTTTCCCCCGACCCCCCTACAGTATCCCTTTAAAGCTGAATTATTGCAAATCGCTTCTGTTTTAAGAAGGCAAACTACACTGAGCATTGCTTAATAGTAAGCAGGGCTTTTCGGACTTTTTTTTAGTCCCCTATACTTTCCTAGCGGTTTTGGGTCCCCCGAGCTGCTTGGGTACTCCGGTACATTTTAACAAATTGCTATTTAACTCCAATTCTTATTTAGGAATCTGTTCTCCAACTCAGTCTGTTCTCAGGCAACAGTTCCACTCTCATATTAATGTCCTCTCGCATGTACAGGAACAAGTGGAAATCAGGCACTATACAATGCAGGATATGTGGCTCTGACCCATTTCAGTTGCCCACGCCGGTTAAAAATGAACCCGAGGTGAACATAAACTGATGAGATAAAACTATTGTAATGATCCTCCTACACCTAAACATTACTTTTTAGTTATCCCATGGTTTTGATTTATATTTAAAGATTTACTAATCAGAGCTAATGTTTTATGGTCTCTGCTCTATGGCAGTCTAGAGCTTCAATAGATGAACGATTTTATCTATCCCCTGCTCTCAGAAGATATTCTCTGCAGAAAAAGTTTAATGACTGCAATCCCTCATCATTCGGAGTTAGGACAAGGGTCCGACAAGACAGAAACTGCCCTTCGCATGCCTGTAGGTTAATTATTTCAGGTATAAAAGAAAAAAAAAAACAGTCTAGTTATCTGTGTGCTTGCAATGTACATACATGTTTATCTCATCACATCACCTCGGGAACACGTTAAAAAATAATAATTTCACATATGCACAAGATTGGAGGTCAGTCAGTACTCACCTTGCACTCCTGAAACACCCATTCTTGAGGTCCACCTGCTCTCAGCATCTGCATGTACTGAAACATGTGCAAGATGATGTCCTCCAAATGCACTAGAAAAGAAAAACATGATTACCCAATGACATCACTCCAATCCATACTAAATAGTGCTGCTATATAACCTCCTCTTAAGGCAGGAATATAATCCAACCTGGGACATTCTCTTAAAACGGTTTAAAACCCTGACATAATATTCAATAAAAACATGTTTGCCCACTTTTTATATGCCATACGATTATCATATTTGCATTTGGACATAAGTATTATTATTCATTTAGAAGTTATAGGTTTCTGAAAGTACAGATTTTTGCTTTGTGAGCCGACTTTGCATTTTATTAACAATTGGTTTTATTCGTTGCTGTTTTGCAGGGGAGACAAGCTTTCAGTGTCTATGTCTCCAGGAGCTCCTGCACAGTCAGATAATGTGTCACATTCCTCACTTGTTATCTTGTGTTTACTTAAATGTATCATTATCTGAAAGTTTGGCTGCGGCAGCATTTCTCTGCATGGAACTTTCAAGCTCTGTGTGTAACCCTTCCAATGCTGGTCTATTTAAAAAAAAAAATGCTGGTTGCATAGAGTATGCTGTAAATCATTTTTTAGAGCAAAGTTGAAATGCTGGGTTATAGTCCGCTTTAAAGAAAACCTGTAACCAAAAAAACTCCTCTGGTGGATACCTAACTCTGGTTCCTAACGAGGCTTCCCCATCCTCCTCCGTGCCGGCAATCCAGCCCTGTTACACCCTCCCCCTCCAACAGTGGCGAGGTAAATATTTACAAATATTTACCTATCGCGATCCAACCCAGGCGCAGTAGCAACTCTTCATTTGGGCTAAGGCATAAATAGCCGAGCCTGATCGTGTCCACTCCACTGCGCAGATGTGTGTCCTTTGCGTCTGCGCAGTAGATCAAACCCGATCAGGCGCGGCTATTATTTCTTTAGCCCGATCAGGCGCGGCTATTATTTCTTTAGCCCGAACGAAGAGCCGCTACTACACCTGCACTGGATCGAGGTAGGTAAATCTTGCAGTGCCTGCGCAGTTACTTGTCAGCAATTTGAGGAAGTTTGGGTAGAGCCAGCAAAGGATCCCTCCGGATATAGAGGATGGGGAAGCCTCGTTGGGACCCTGTGGCTTCCCCCGCCCGAGGTAAGTATCTCCCAGAGGGGGATTTTGTTACAGGTTCTCTTTAGGCCACTAACCAAACTGCTACCTGGAATATCTGACACGGGAACTCACAACCACATGATATACATTTTATTTACGGCCTTAGTTTATGTATATTGTACATACAGCCAGAGCCCTAGGGATTCTTCTAATTGCTTGTAGACACTGGTTGCAATAGTCACTGTATGATGAATCCTTGTTTGTATCACTACCATGGTGGATGCTGCTGCTAAATCATCATAAATAATATCATGAAATTAAATAAACACACTCATTGTTTTACAGGAAACACCAATTTCACTGCATTTTTTATTACCAGCTTTGCAGAGATCTAATCGCAATTACAGGCCTATCTAAATGGGACGTAACACATAAATCAAAATGACACCCACAGATACAGGTATATATTTATAAAAGGCCACAAAAACTTTCCATTAACTCATAAGCAGCTTCAATAGTTATCTCATTTGAGGTAAGTGCACTGCTTATGACCTCAGTCAGCAGAACTTGTTGTGCTGTAAATTCTTGGAATGCTTTGATCTCTCTCTACTAGCAGAATACATAGAAACTGAAAGCAGAAGTCTTCAGTTATGGTCTCACATTGCCCCCTAGTGACAAGTGGCCATAATACACATTACATCAGTACTAATTAGAAGTAGGAAAATGTACCAAGTAAGAAATAAAAATGTGCTAAAATAAACTGGTCTGGAGCACTTGCAAACCTCAAAATCAATTGAGGGCTAAAGGGTTAACAGTTAATACTTACACAGGCCCTCTTCAGTCAGATCCACATTCACAATGAAGAACATGAATCCCTTGGCACCCTCTTTCTGACCACCAACCAAAGTGTTCACCCACCCTGTAAACAAACAGTTAAAAACGAAAAACTGAGTTGTTAGAATTATGTGCTGACATGTAAGTGGCAACTGTATATTAATTTTAATACATTTCACACATTTTTCAGTACTTACATTTTTAAACTCGTAAATATGAAATATTACTTATCAATATTTAGTATTTACTGTACTCAGCTAGCAGTGACCTCTTCCATCCAACAGTATTCTCATGGTTAAATACTTGAAGACCAGACGGTTACTCCCCTAGTGACCAGGCTATTTTTTACAGTTTAGCACTGCACAGCTTTAACAGTTTATTGCTCGGCCATACAACTTAGCACCCAAATGAATTTTACCTCCTTTTCTTCCCACTAATAGAGCTTTCAATTGGAGGTATCTGATTGTTGCTGCAATTGCTCGATTTTAGTTTTTTTTAATATTTTTTTTTTTATTATTTATAAAAAAAACCGTTTTCATTCCAACCCTTCCCCTCCTAAATTAGCCCTAGGAGCTCCTGATGATTTCAGTAGCATGAAACGCGTCGAGCGAAGATCAGTGTGTGGGGAGGAATAGCGGCACAGAGCGGAGATTGGGAATCCAGTGAGCGCTTATCCGGAGTGTTGCACGGGGGAGAGCCCGGAACAAAACCAATATGCTATTACTGGAATATTTGTAAGTGTTTTAACCATTTTATTAAAATTTTTATAATGGGTTCACACTATGGAGTATTTTATCGTCATTTGAGGTACTGTGGAACCTTTGATCTGGCTGAGCAGTTTCCTCTATGGTGGGGGTACAGCAACCTAGTGAACACTCTGCAACGCATCCTCTGTAGTGGGGGAAGTGAAACACCTCTCCTATGTAGCTGATCCAGGTGGATGAAGATTGCCCCACTAATAGGAGTTTCACTTGCTGGAGCTGATTGTACAGCCAGGGAGGGAGCTGCAACCCTCCAAAGCGTGACCGACTCCTGTGGTGAGAGTCAGTGGAGCTGCTGAGTGAGGCTTTTGACTATAAGCTGCTGGGAATTGAATTGTTGTGCTGAAGACATCATCTGAAAAAAGCCTGCATAAATTGATATTGAACTGTGTTGGAAACTTGGAAGCGCTGCTGTATTTGGTTTTGTAACTAAAGGACACATTGCAATAACACTTCTCCAGGGAGAAGACATACTCTTCTTTACAGTAAGGCTCCAATAGTCCTTAGAACAGCTCTTATTTAATATGAACCTCTAGTTCCTGCAATTGCTTCTATGTAGCAGGACTCATGCAGAAGCACATGATGACTTTGATCAGGTGATACACGGGTATTTAAAAAACTCAAATTTGCTGGTCAATGGCCTCAATTCACTAAGCTTATCTCCTGTCTTTAATAACTCTTCTAGAGTTGTTACCATGGTGATAAGGAATGTAGTATTCAGGAAACATTTTACCTCAGGCAAACCTAAAGTTAACTCTTCTGTCTTTAAGTTAACTATTCAATCCTTAAAATAACTCCAAAGTTAGACAGGCTGTTTATTATCTGCATGTGAAAATACAAAGGAGGTAAAATAACTACAGAGGAGGTAAAATAACTAAAGAGGAGGTAACTTAAGGAATGAAGAGATAAGATAACTCTCTCTTATGTGAAGGTAAGTTTTCTCTTGCCTTATCTCCAGCATGATCTTAGTGAATTGAGGCCAGTGTGTGTTATGTGTCACTTCTGTTTCCTGCAAAGGTTGAGGGCCGGTTTCCACTAGCCGCGATGTGATGATCGCATCGCACCATATGCAAACAAACTAACGCAAGTCGATGGAGTAGCTTCCAATGACGCAAATTTACCTATGCAATGTGGGGAAAATTATGCATGCTGCAGATTCCACAGCAAAGTGATTACAGCTAATCTGAGCCTTAAAGCGATATTGTCACCATAAAAATCAAATTTCAACAGCAACTGGTCTGAGTGTATTAAGTGATAAAGATGCTAATCCTGCATTCAAAACTTGCAAAACTTTTTCTGTTATGGTTTGGAGTTATCACATACTTTAGGAGCGCTGGCCCTAGAGCCAAACAGTTGAATGCTGGGAGTTCTTTTTATCTATAATATATTCCTCCTCTTCCACTTATTTCCCTGCCCAGCTGCTTGTCAGAAACACCCTCTGATTACTTGTGTTTACAAGCAAGGCTGAGGTGACTCAGCGATTGGAGGATAAGACAGTGCAGTTCCTAGTATACACCTCAGTGGGAGTGTCTGAAGACTCTGGTGGGAGGGCAGCTAATGAATACACAATGAGCAACAGTGTTCTCCCCAGAAATTTTTTCCAGCCGGGTGGCATGAAAAAGTAGCCGGGTGGGGTGCAACAGGGGGAATGCAGGGCCATGTAAGCTCTGCTGACAGCATAGCAGAAGGAGGAAACGAGCCAATATCAGCCGGGTGCTTACCAAAATGAGCCGGATGGAGGCCTGAGGAAAACACTGAGCCTCCATATGACTCTTGCTTTAATGCTAGGTACAGAGATGCTAGGTGAGATTTTCTGCCAGATTTACTGTCAGAACGATTATTTCCAACATGTCCGATCTGCTTTCTGATCAATTGCCGAGCATTTTCCGATCGATTTCCGTTCACTTCAATAGGAAATTGATCGGAAAATGCTCGAAAATCGATCAGAAAGCAGATCGGTCATGTTGGAAATAATGGATCTGACAGTAAATCAGCCGGAAAATCTGTGTGTACCCAGTATTATATATGCACCATCTGTCTTAAAGTGAACCTGCCAAGTCAAAACCAGGAAAAACTGTTTTTGGTTGTTTTCAATGTGCTATTACTGTGCTTTTTGTTTGCTTTTGAAAAAAACAAAAAAATAGGCTTGATTTGCAGTACACAGTGCAGGTGAAACAGACCTCATATTTTCATACATGTCCAGAGCTAGACAGTTATACATATTGGGCATCATTAATGGTTCCGATCAACCTCTATTGTTCCGTCAATGTTTTTGGGGTTGGTTCCTCTACCAATCATCTGATTGGTAAGGTTTTCATTATTTGTTGACCCCATTGTTGTGGAACCACAAGGCTCAGCATGTCCTACAGATTTAACTGAGAAGCTGCAAATTAACACATAGGTATGAACTGGGTTTTTTTTGAAAAAATGCAAAGCTCAGCAAAAGGACATGCTGGCCCCTTGAGATTCCAGAGATTAGTGTATCCTAAGGGTTAAAAAAGAGGGGGTGGGAATACACTTCAGGACAGAGCTTTATGTGTGCAAGCTGACCTAAGGTCACAGCTTTTTTTTGCCTGTACCTATCAGATAAGACTGCTTTTTTTCCCCTTCAGCGCTGCTGTCTGTTTGCTCTGTTCTCTGGGCAGCCAAAACATCCCGCTCTCTGAAGCTATTGGAGATCTGCTCCGTGCGTCTGACACCCGGGGAGGAAGTGAGTGATTGCCTGCACTCCTTTCTTCAGTCTGAAGTGCCGTAATTCAGAGATGGGAAAGTTAGTACGGCACGTAAATGTACAATTGTACGGTGGGGAGGGAGAGAGACAAGTGACACAGCCGTGAGGAGGAAAGGAGGCACTAAATACCCGGATTACAGAGCCAGACGGGCTGTAGTTTGCCCAGCTCTGCTTTAGTCACACAGGCTCCAGCGTCCCTTCACGATCGTGCAGGCAGAGTGAGAGAGAGAGAGACTGCCTGTAATGTGCTTCGTTCCTACTTCCTAGAGGAGCACTATGCGCAGTATAACAGATGGCCCCGCCTATTGCCATGCTGAGGCAAGGAGTGTACGAGCCCGCCGGAAAGCGCGAGATCTCGTACGTAGAGGAGCTGGGCAATCTGCTACAGAGGAGTCAGCGCTGAGTACAGAGAACAGTGCTGGCTTTTCTAATATGCAAAATAGCAGCCGGGCGGGGCCTTAATTCACCCGGGCGGCCCGCCCACTTAATTGATCCTGGGGAGAACACTGAGCAAGAGAAGGGAAGGGGGAAAACAAGCCAGGGGGATATGTCAGCATTAGCTTGGCAAGATGGCCACTGCCTAGAATAGGATTTTCTGCTTTTCCTTTGTAAAATTCACAGGAAGCATTATGTGGATAGCACAATACATCTGTTATGTAAGTAGAAGTAGTATTTATCTACTTATATATGTGTTTTTTATTTCTAGGTTAGCATGGGTGTCGCTTGTTCTTTAACCTGCTGAGCGGTCTGGACGAGCTCAGCTCGTCCAACACCGCCAGAGGCTGCCGCTCAGGCCCTGCTGGGCCGATTTTAATGAAATAAAAAGCAGCACACGCAGCCGGCACTTTGCCAGCCGCGTGTGCTGCCTGATCGCCGCTGCAGCGCGGCGATCCGCCGCGTGCAGCGGCTAAAGAGGGTCCCCCCAGCCGCCCGAGCCCAGCGTAGCCGGAACAAACAGTTCCGGCCAGCGCTAAGGGCTGGATCGGAGGCGGCTGACGTCAGGACGTCGGCTGACGTCCATGACGTCACTCCGCTCGTCGCCATGGCGACGAGGTAAGCGAAACACGGAAGGCCGCTTATTGCGGCCTTCCGTGCTACTTCTGGCCGCCGGAGGCGATCGGAAGAACGCCTCCGGAGCGCCCTCTAGTGGGCTTTCATGCAGCCAACTTTCAGTTGGCTGCATGAAATAGTTTTTTTTTTATTTAAAAAAAACCCTCCCGCAGCCACCCTGGCGATTTAATCAGAACGCCAGGGTGGTTAACTAATCTACCACTGCTACACATAAGCTATTGTAGAGTACAGAGATTCAGACTAAAAGTGAGAAAACCAAGAGTCCAGGAGCGTAACTAGGGGGGTTTAGCCCCTGCAGGGTGGCCCAGAGGTGTGTGAAGGCCCCACACACTAACCTTCCCTCACTCGGATACTCCAGATCTGGTGGGTTTGTGGCAACATACGAATGTTATGGGTGTGAAGCTCCTAATGGCCACACTTGTTTTATGACCCTTGTGAGATGGGCCCCCATGATGTGAGGGTCACCACTTGTGAACATTAAGGGGATTCCCAAAATAGTTTTGCTAGGGTGCCCCATGATTTGTAGTTACGCCCCAGCCAGGGACCATGGGAAGCTCCACAGTTCTCTCCTGGCCTCACAGTGAATGTGATGCACGTGACCACTTGTCTTGTTTCTGGTCACAGAAACTAGATACAAAATGAACAGGAGAAGGTAGCAGCCTTGTCAGCCTCTCCTCCATCTCCCTATAGTTTCTCTTACAACAAACCATGGGAATTGGTGGAAAGCATAGCATGAGGTTTACTCTCCAAAGGTTAAAGGAGTTATCAGTGAGGGTCACACTGTAGTCACTTCCTGTCTGAGTCAGGACCGAGTAAGCCACTTATATACCTGATATTTAACTCTAACTCTTTCAGGCAGAGAAAGAAAAAAAAAGGAACACAGCATAGATATTTGTGTGCTAGGCACTGTACATACACATGTCTACCTCATCATGTCACATGTCACTTCAGGTATCCTTTAAGTTCGGGCTAAGAGCATAGAGTTCTGCTTTAAGAACTGCTGCTACTTCTGCAGAAACCGCTCATCTGCATCTTGGCTTGGAAGCGGGGCTACATTTTTGTTAATGGAACAAAGACTCTAGGCTTACCCAATTACCAGGGCATATGCAAGGGGATGCCCTAAATAAGCTTACCTTGCCTACAGGGAACTGGAATGTATAAGAACACAGGGAAGCTAAACCTGAGACAGAATTGATCTCCGTATGTTCAGGTTTACAACAGATCAAATGTCTCGCTAATAAAAGCTTGCATATAACTGGTTTACAAGAGGCACATGGGATATCTTCAATAGTAAGACATGTTTTCCATTGCGGTTGTGTTCTTCCTCTGGAAAGTTATGTTGAACATTGCCTCCCCACCCAAGGCTCTCAATTGCTTCATCATTGACTTGGGTAGCCAACTGGTCATCAGAAAACAGCCAATGTTTGGCTCCCGTATTAAACACAGAATTTCCAGATTTCTAAGAGAAAGACTGGTGAACATGTGCCGGGATGCATGTACAACTATGGTGACAATGTGCAAGATGGAAACCCATTTCATTTGCGGTCTCTGGTAGGAAGCAGCTAGCTTTGTTAGGTAGGACAAGAGAAGAGCATGATGATATGCGGATGATGATGAGCAAGAGTTATGTCCTAGAACATACGGCTATTAGGCCAACTTTCACTAAAGAAAGAAGTGACCAACTGAGGCAAGTTAGACCAATATCACTAATGGATGAACAGGACGTGAAAAATGTGTCAATATTAGAATCCTACCTTTAGACTTCAGTTCAGAAAGAAGACTGCCAGGTCCTTCATGTCCAATGAGATGACCGAGGTAGTGACCAGGGTTGGACTTATAATATTTCTGGAGGTCAGGAATTGGGAATGTAACATAGAGGTTCCTGATGTCCTTAATAGGCACAATTTTGTACATTTTCTACAAAAACAAAATAAAAAGGAATCATTGTTTGGTGTGGAAACTAGTTGGATGTAAAGAGGCAGATCTTGTATCTTAATAGTTCTTTGCTGAAGTTGGTCACCCTGGTAAGGAAATCTTTTCCCAATGCAAGCATTAATATTAAGGTAATACTTTACTATTCTGTCAGTATATTGTTATGGAAATTTAAATATGGGCTGAGCTCTGTTCTGTTGCTTAGTAGAGCAGTCATTAGTGGATAAAGGAGAGGTGGGCAAACGTGTCATCTGCGGGCCGCATTCCTCTGTCCTGCCACGGGAGCATGATCAAGGAGACGCCACGCATGCACAGTAGCCCGCGACAAGCCTTCTTACAGAAGGGCACAGCAGAATGGACCCTGAGGAAACCAATGGACCTGTAAGGCAACGGGGGCTGGAAGAAAAACAGGTTTCTCCTATCTCAGGTTTACTTTTAAGCGGTCTTTTTTTGCTACCCATTTGCCCAATACATTATCTGAAATCAAATTCTCGAAACAATATTGCCAAACTATAAAAAAAAAAAAAAAGAAAAAAATTCCAAAGTATTTAGAATCACATGACTGAACTGTGCCACGGCTACGGTTTTTGAAATCTGTGGCAGTTCTGAGTGCTTTAACTTATAAGGGATTGCCCTGGCAAAGAAGTGAAGGTCTCTGAGGGAAAAAACATACCTGTATTCAAGACTGGCATACATAATCTAAAGAATGCACCAGTTGCTATGATACAAGGTAGGTGAACATACCCCAGAGTCCTTGAGCTCCTGAGGCCCGGTGGCCACGTGTGCCCCTTTGTTATTCATAATGTGGCCACTTGACAGTTTGTTCAAACGCCCATAAAAACAGTGGTTTTAAATATTATGTACGGTATTGTTTGCACAATGTGTTTAGCAAACACACATTTTGTGGTACTAGAAATCAAACTTAAAAAAAAAAAAAAAAAAAAAAAATGATAAACTAAAGGGCAGAACCAAACAAGATACCGGCTGTTAAACTACTAGAGTACCTATTAGAGGCGTAAGATGCTCCAAAATAAATGTAGAGGGGTGGGGTAGGGTAAACATTTGTTTCCACCCATACAGGGCTCGTTTCCACTAGTGCGGTGCGGAATCGCCTGCATTCCACCGCGGACGAAATCGCATGCGGGTGCGATTCCGCATGCGTTTTTGCCGCGATTTCGCATGCGATTCCGCATAGGTAAGGTATATACGAATTTAACCATGTCACTGCTGGTGTAAATTAACATTATTACCTATGCGAAATCGCATGCGATTTCGCGTCAAAAAACGCATGGTCACCCCGCATGCGATTTCCCTATTAAGATACATTAGCGGCGATTCGTGCACATTCCTTCTGCACGCAAAATCTGACGGCTCTGCCGTGCAGATTTCTGCCGCTTCAAAAAACGCTGCCGCACCCGCAGAAGTGGAAACAGCCCCATCCACTGACATTGCCTATGCGAATCCGCGTGCAGTGCCCGCATGCGGATTCGCACTAGTGGAAACGAGCCCACATTTAGTAGCTACAGTAGTTGCAAACAGCTGTGTACAGACAATGCTAACCTGGACATATCTCAATAGCATTCAGACAGATTTACCCAACAGAAAGAGGTTCTCTGGAAAATTGCGATAAGACTGTGTGCTAAATTAGCCAACACTGGACATGGTTCACAAAGCTTTTTCACATTATCTATGTTACATTTTTTAAAATGGATCCGAGGTGAACTTTTACTCATTGCATAATTGTGTTCCTTTCCTATTGTTTATAGGGCATTCCTCAAGCCAAATACTTTTTTGTTTTTGTTTTAAAGAGACTCCGTAACAAAAATTGCATCCTGTTTTTTATCATCCTACATGTTCCAAAAGCTATTCTAATGTGTTCTGGCTTACTGCAGCACTTTCTACTATGACAGTCTCTGTAATAAATCAACTTATCTCTCTCTTGTCAGACTTGTCAGGCCTGTGTCTGGAAGGCTGCCAAGTTCTTCAGTGTTGTGGTTCTGCTATGACCTCCCCCATCCAGGCCCCTCTCTGCACACTGCCTGTGTGATATTTAGATTAGTGCAGCTTCTCTCTGCTCTATTATCTTTTACAAGCTGGATAAATCCTCCTCTGAGCTGGCTGGGCTTTCACTTAGGCCTGGTGCACACCAAAAACCGCTAGCAGATCCGCAAAATGCTAGCAGATTTTGAAACGCTTTTTCTTATTTTTCTGCAGCGTTTCAGCTAGCGTTTTGCGGTTTTGTGTAGCGTTTTTGGTGTAGTAGATTTCATGTATTGTTACAGTAAAGCTGTTACTGAACAGCTACTGTAACAAAAAACGCCTGGCAAACCGCTCTGAAGTGCCGTTTTTCAGAGCGGTTTGCGTTTTTCCTATACTTAACATTGAGGCAGAAACGCATCCGCAATCCAAAATCTGCTGCAGCCCGGGAGTATGCGTTTCTGCAAAACGCCTCCCGCTCTGGTGTGCACCACCCCATTGAAATGCATTACCCTAGCAGATCCGCACCCGCAAGCAGATCGCAAACCGCAGCGGAAACGCTCCGGTGTGCACTAGGCCATACTGAGGAATTACATACAGGCACAGCTGTCTGCACTCTGCAGGAAGAAATAGCCTGACACTTCAGTGGAAGATAGCTGCAGGGGGAAAGAAACACACAAATGATCTCTTGAGATTCAAAAGGATGGCTGTATACAGCCTGCTTGTGTATGGATGTATTTTCTATGTGTGGACATACTGTACATCAATCTACTTCCTGTTTTGGTGGCCATTTTGTTTGTTTATAAACAAACTTTTTAAAACTGTTTTTAACCACTTTTAATGCGGCGAGGAGCGGCGAAATTGTGACAGAGGGTAATAGGAGATGTCCCCTAACGCACTGGTATGTTTACTTTTGTGCGATTTTTAACGATACAGATTCTCTTTAATACTCTTATTCAATATAAACTAAACAAGCCATGCCCACAAGTTTTCAGAGAGCCTTGGCAGTAGCAAGGGCTCATGGGAGCTCAGTCTGGGCAGGAGGTGGGGGGGTTGTTACTAGCCATTGATTTCAGAGGCAGAGGGGAGGAGGGAGGAGGGGGGGATTTGTTTTTTTTGTACAAGATGCAGATCAGCTTGCCTCTGTGTAATGTTTACAAACAACATGGCTGCTGTCATTGTATCACAGCCCCCCCCCTCCCGCATGGCAACAGAGCACGCCGCTAACCTGCTGGAGGGTCTGAGTACCCTTATAAAGGGACTGCCCTGGCAGAGCAGTGAAGGTCTCTGTGGAAAAAGATACCTGTATTCAAGACTGGCATACATAATCTAAAGAATGCAGGATAGGCTACTTCTGTACAGCCTGGTCCCTGCAATTTCGCTCAGGTCAAAATCCCCGCCGGGCGTCATGCCGCGTACCTGTATATATAAGGGTATAGGCAGCCAGTAAAGTAGGATTGTTGTGAGTCAGAGCCACAGAAGGAAATGCTAATTATGCAGGGTGGCCAACAGTTAAAGCGGAATTGAAGATTAGTTAAAAACAAATTATTTTTTTTTACCTGGGGCTCCCCCAAGTCCCCTGCAGCCGTCTTGTCCCGCGCTGGTCCTCTATGATCCTCCGTTCTCCCCCGGCAGTGCAGTTTCGTTACCGCCAACTTGTGAGTCAAGGGCAACTGTGCCTATGCAGCCATGGCCACGCATATCTTTCTTTGGGTTACCGTCCACTGCAGGGCGATAACGCAAAGAAGGATAAGTGTGGCCAGAGATGTGCAGGCGCAGTTGCAAGTCGGCGGTAATGAAACTGCACCGCGGCGGGAAAACGGAGGATCATAAAGGTCCGGCGCGGGACAAGACGGCTGCAGGGGGCTTGGGGAAGCCCCAGGTAGATTAAATTGTTTGTTTTTAACTAATCCTCAGTTCCGCTTTAAGTCGCATCACGTTTGTCTCTAACAAGTCACTACGGCTCGGACTGTTACCTTGAGGTACTGCTGTGTAAAGGGGTTCTCCGGAAATTCTGGCACGGGGACATCCTTATTTTTTACATCTGCGAATAACTTAACCAGCAATTCTGTCAGTTCATCCAGTGTTTCTGTATAAAGTGCATAAAGAAGAAAGTCACCGTTTTGTTCTCACAGGATGTTAGATGAATAAAAGCTTTTAAAAGAACATCTTAAGTATAGATATACAACAGCAGGCAGACATGCAACTTTGAGATATAAACAGTTATTTAAAAGTGACACTGAAGAGAAAAAGAGAAAATAAACGTATGAGATTCAGAAATGTATGTGTAGTACAGATCAATAAGTAATAAAGAAAGTGTCATTTTTATTTTCAGTTACATAGCTTTATTTATAACGCTGCATAAGACTGTCACAGTTGCAATGTAGAATTTCCTTTCTGCTTATTAAAGGGAACCTAAAGCGAGGCTTCCATATTCCTTTCCTTTTAAGTAATACTAGTTGCCTGGCAGTCCTGCTGACCTCTTTGGCTGCACTAGTGTCTGAATCACACACCTGAAACAAGCATGCTGCTCATCCAGTCACACCTCAGTCAGAACACCTGATCAGCATGCTTGTTCAGGGTCTATGGCTGAAAGTATTTGAGGCAGAGGATCAACAAGCCAGCCAGGCAATGTGCATTGTTTAAAAGGAAATACATATGGCAACCTCTCTATCCCTCTGACTTTAGGTTCCCTTTAAGCTGTAAATATAATGACCCTTTGAACTTTCCTGCAGCAAAAAAAAATAATTCTCAAGCCATCTCTCAGTTTCTTGGCTTCTTCAGATAAATTTAGTCAACTAGCTCAGAGAAGCTATTTTGCATAGATAAGTATTTTAACTCTTCCTGTACTGGAAAACAGAAAAGGACTAAACATAATTTCTTAGTAGGGCTAGTATCCTATGTGTATATGTTTATCTCATCCCACATGTTCCTTCAGGTTCACTGTAACGCACATCTGTCACTAGACTAACACGGAACTTCCTCTCTGCTCTAAAATATATATATACACAACTGCATAAAAAAAAAATCATTACAACTTCTAGAACTCCTACTATAAACCTGCAGTGTCGGCTTTCTGGACATTCTTGTGAGCACAGGAAGGGTTAACCTTCAGGGTTTGCATATTAGCACAGAACAGCAACACACCATGGCACAGCTGACAGCCCTGATTTACATTTGCTGATTACAGCTAAGGAGACTGGCTGTGCACTTAAAACACACAGAGTGAATTTCTCAGCAACTGTATGCGTTTTCCTTGGCTGTTGTGCAAGAGTTTAGGTCTGCATCAATATATACAGTGAGAAGAGTGTCTGTGATGGATGCATCTACACATCTGTCACTGCAGTGACTAAAGGGAATGAAATTTGTGTAAAATATACAAGTGTAAACTGTACCCCCCCCCCCCCACCCACCCCCCCTGTGGATTAACAAGGTGTTCCAGTGAAACATCAGTAGCATAAGTGAAACTTTCTCTGCTCTTATAACATTGATGTATCCCGGCAACACAATAGGTTTACAGAGCACTCTATAAAAAGGATCCCAATTCCCCATCACATTTCTCTTGCAAATATACCAGCAGCAGCAGACTGGCAGAGGAGTACCTCACATGTGAGTAAACCAGGGCTGTGGAGTCGGTCCAAAAATCCACCGACTCCCACTCCTCAGTTTAGGATTCCACCGACTCCTCTAATTTGCATATTACAATTTTGTTGATTAAAAGTATGTAACATGAAATTCGTCTCATAACTGCCAACGCTTAGGAATTTTACAAGACAACTGAACTGAGAAGGATATGTAGACTACTATATTTATTCCCTTTAGACTAAAACTAGTCCTTGGTAAGAGTACTTGTAAAAGGTACAAACCGGAACAAAGAACATCTATCAGGCCCTAGGCAATGTAAGTGTGGGTACATGTAAGAATGATGTGCAGGTACTCTGCAGGGGAATGAGGAGATTGTAAACAGACAACACCTCTGTGTTCAATGTGCACAGCATTCTCAGTGGATTCCCTGCAGCTCTGTGGGGAGTGCATATGTAGAGTATAGTACTACTGTGTAACAAAGTAAACCTGAGACAGATGAAATTAAAGTTTTATACATACCTGGGGCTTCCTCCAGCCGCCTTCAGGATAATCAGTCCCTCGTTGTCCTCCTCCACCACCTGGATCTTCTGCTATGAGTCCAGGTACTTGAGCCAGTCAGGCGTAGTGCGCATGCACACACTCCGCCGCCAGGAGCATACTACAGCTGTGCAGCACTATTGCGCAGGTGCAGAATGTTCCTGGCTGTGGGAGCGGCATGCGGCCGGACAGCGCTGACTGGCTGAATTACCAGGACTCATAGCAGAAGATCCGGGTGGTAGAGGACAGTGAGGGACTGATTAGCCTGAAGGGGGCTGGAGGAAGCCCCAGGTATGTATAAAACTTTACTTTTCATCCGTCTCAGTTACCCTTTAATTTGTAGTCACCAAACCAAATTTTAATAACATATCAAATTATTTTATTTCATCAGCAAAGGGAGTGCATACATTTGCATAAATCAGCATCAATGCAGAATTATTTCTATCTCATTGACCATCTCTATTAGTGACACAGCTACACATCAGGCTTTATTCTTACAGCATAGATGTTATTTAGTATATATAAGAGATTCCTGTGTACTCATCATATATACAGTCACAATCAGATATGTATATCTGACCTTAAAAATACGGGGACAGCTTTATTGAAGCAGCACAAGTAACTAATTTTGATTGGTTTATTTCATTTTTGTGGCCTAAGCACAGCTATTACTGTATATATACTGTATATATACATTATTTTTAATGACTATTATCTGAGAAATAGAACATTTTATCATATTTTCTATTTTAATTACAGTTACAAATTCAGTCGGAGTCGGTGCATTTTTTCCCGACTCCGACTCCAGGCACCCAAAATTGCCCGACTCCACGACTCCGACTCCACAGCCCTGGAGTAAACACACACACACACACGCACACGATCCTGGTTCACATATTAATATGACTCACATGTTTAGGCTAGGGGGCCAACTAAAGCGCTTTCGGTTGTGCTTTGGGGTTGCAAACAATCCCAAAAAAAGTTACGCTGCAGAAAGGTCAGTGGGGGGGGGGGGGGGGGGGGGACCTACACGTTATTGTATTTGGCAAAATCACAATTGTGGGTCTTGCATTTTTGAACTTTCAAATACAAGATATAAGAGCGCTGCAAAGTCGCTTTTCGAAACCGATTTTGCAGGGACATTGTGGGCGATTATGCAGTTTAAATAAAGTGTTTGCAACGTCTCTCGAGGTGCAGCGTCAGGTGAGTAGCCCCGCCCCCAGCACAGCAGGAAGTTTGGGCTTCTGTATTTGGAGATAAAGAAGCATCTTTAGCCTCTTGTGCTGGGGGGCGGGGCTAGGCATCAGAAGCCAGCGGAAATGTACCTCAAAACATCCTGCCAGTATGTTACTTCCAGAGGGTAAACAAACAAACAAAAAACACAAAAAGTAAAATTCGGAAGCACTGCACAATCAATCACCTGCAGTAGATTGTACAGAACTTCCAAACGGTGGACAAATCACTCCCCAAATCACCACGGGGATCACTGCACAAAGCACTGTTGTGATTGCAAGAGCAGGAGTGACCCCCAGTGGGAACCAGGCGTAAATGGTTTCATTAGCTCACATTTTAGCTCTCTCCATGCACTAGCTACACACAAGCAACTGTGATTTAAAGGGAACCCAAAGTGAGAGGGATATGGAGGCTTCCATATTTATTTCTGTTTAAACAATACCAGTTGCCCGGCTGTCCTGCTGGTAGATTTGGCTGCAGTAGTGTCTGAATAACACCAGAAACAAGCATGCACCTAATCTTGTCAGCTCTGACAATGTCAGAAAAACCTGATCTGCTGCATGCTTGTTCAGGGGCTATGGCTGAAAGTATTCTGAAAGTATTAAAGGCAGAGGATCAATTGGATAACCATGCAACTGGCATGGTTTTAAAATAAATAAATATGGCAGCCTCCATATCCCTCTAGTCACAGTTGTCCTTTAAAGAGAGCCCAAGGTGGGCTCATAAAATAAAAAAAATTTAAAAAAAATGCTACCTGATAAGGGGGGCTGGAGGAGGTAGCTGCCAAAACGGCCGCTCCTGTGGGCCGCACTCGCCCACTTTCGTGACCTCTGGGGTCACTATGCTGACAGGAGAGATTGATTCTCTCATCCAGCGTGCAGGGAGGCAGAGGAGCAGCAGTGGGCGTGGCCAGGGAGAGAGAGCTGCCCAATGGCAGCTCTGGAGACACTGCAGGAACGCCCCTGGCGGGTGCTTTGGACAGGGAATGCCTCTCCTCTAGTTACCCTCTGAGATGGCAAAAAATATTATCGCCAATCTCGGGGGGCTATATCGCGGCCGTGGGGAGGGGAGAGACAGCGGCGGTGTGGGGCCCCAGGCATGTTATGAGGCTGTGAACATGTCTCATTGTCCCATCTGCCCCTCCCCCCCCATGGAACCGCTTTGGGTTCTCTTTAAGCTAGGTACACATGCTGGATTGAACTTGGCTGAGGATCTGGCATGTATGCAATTGCCCTGGATGATGCCTAAATATCCGGCATGCTGGATCTTAAGAAACATCAATGCCCAAGCGACTTGACACGGGAAGCCAAACTGTGCGCTGATTGGGCAGTTCAGCCTCCTGCCTGCCAGCCAACGACTGCTTTCTGGCTGCATTGTAATGCTGTCAAATTGCAGCATTTGACACGGTGCATTTACCCAGCAGCAAAAAAAACCAAACTAATAAGATGCGACTTAGTGTAGAGGCTGCCTCTACACTGCCCGTGCCGAATGCCCGCGAGCTCCCGGGCAGTGCATGGGAGCCGCTGACCGCCTTCAGTCTGCCATGTGAAAGAACTCCCTACATTGTAGTGCTTGGAAATAATGCGATACGCAATGCAACTCTCTGCACCAGGTATGATGGAATACATTTATGGTGCCACCCAGAGCCGGATCACCCACAAAGCACCCCCACCAAATCTAACTACAAAATCCTGGTGACCATCAGCACTGGGCAAAAACTGCAGTCTTGCCAAGGGCCCATTTCCTTGTAATCTATTTCTAGTGCCACCTTATTACTGCCTTGCTTCCGAAGCTCCACCCCCCTCTTATATGTATTCTTGTAGCTGTGATTACATTATGGATGGCAGAAGAAATCTGATCTGTCAGAAAGCATGAAACATGATCCGGCTTCTACAAATGGCTAATGCAGAACAACATGAAATCTTAATGAGAATCTCACTGTGTTCGGACTAGCTCCCTATACGGCACAAGCCCCTGCGTCAGTCTCACTAAATAGCTTTTTTTTTGTAATGTAATTTAATGT
The DNA here is from genome assembly GCF_040937935.1 of Hyperolius riggenbachi. Taxonomy (NCBI): domain Eukaryota; kingdom Metazoa; phylum Chordata; class Amphibia; order Anura; family Hyperoliidae; genus Hyperolius; species Hyperolius riggenbachi. The sequence goes on along the minus strand of NC_090655.1, from coordinate 36,416,903 downwards.
TTTGGGTTAAAGTGGACCTAAACTCAGAACGTCTTCTCTGCTCTAAAAGGCAAGCAACAGCATAACAACCTTTAAAGAAAATTATTTCTTTGTTACAGCTGGTACAAATCCTACAATAATTCTGCAGTGTCTACTTCCTGCTTTCATGGAAGCAGACATAGGGTTAACATCCTGTGTTTACAAATTAGCTGCTCTGCCAAGGCAGCCAGCTGACAGCTGAGGGATTAAATTACACTAGTGATTAGTCACAGATGAAGGGGAATTCAATAGGCTAAACTCTAAATACATACAGAGTGTATTTCTCTCGGTTTTCCTTCTGTCCTGTGGAAGAGTTCAGGTCCACTGGATCATGACAAACAGAAAATACTACAATCTTCTCAGAAACCATATTATAGGAGGTATATAGAGCCACCTCTTACCTCTCCCCAGCACACAGACACTCATGAGGTTGGACGAGTAATACGTAGAATGGAATTTCAGCAGTTCATCGCGGACATCCAGCCCTTCCTGCGAAGGCCTCGTTTCCAGAGTGAGCTTATTGCCTGCAACAGTGAGAAGATATCAGAAACTGGGGCACATAGCCTGACTGAATGCATCAACTGCACTGTTACTAACATTTATAATGACTTCCTCAGTTTCTACACCAACGGTGCTAGCAAAGCAGTCTATAGCATCTCTTAATCTAGCAACATCAGCATTACTCAAACTGCAAACCAGCAAATGTTGGACTCCAAATGACACTGGAAACTGCTTATGGTGGTTATAGGTGGCCCTTCCTTTGCAATAAAAAGACTGTAGTTAGACCTGTGAAGCAGGACACCCTCATGCAATCAGTAAACAAAGCTGCCCCACTTCTAATGTCTCATTGCTTCACATGCACTTCAAGCAGACCTGAGGCTAAAAAAAAAGAAAAACCCTAAACAACTTATGATATAATCAATTTCATGTGTAATACGGATAATGAATAGAACATTAGTAGCAAATAAAAATAAGCGTTTCATATTTGTATTTTTAGAGATGTAGCTTTTTTTTTTTTTTTTTTTTATAACACTGTATCATACTGTCACACTTGCAGCTTTAAACCCACATTGTCTTTTAACCTCCCTGTTCTATTAAGATCGCCAGGGAGGCTGCGGGAGGTTTTTTTTTTAATAAATGGCTGCATGAAAGCCCACTAGAGGGCGCTCCGGATGCGTTCTTCTGATTGCCTCCGGCGACCAGGAGTAACACGGAAGGCCGCAATAAGCGGCCTTCCGTGTTTCGCTTACCTCGTCGCCATGGCGACGAGCGGAGTGACGTCATGGACGTCAGCCGACGTCCTGACGTCAGCCGCCTCCGATCCAGCCCTTAGCGCTGGCCGGAACTTTTTGTTCCGGCTACGCTGGGCTCAGGCGGCTGGGGGGACCCTCTTTCGCCGCTGCATGCGGCGGATCGCCGCGCTGCAGCGGCGATCAGGTAGCACACGCGGCTGGCAAAGTGCCGGCTGCGTGTGCTGCTTTTTATTTGAGCCAAATCGGCCCAGCGGGGCCTGAGCGGCAGGCTCCGGCGGTGCTGGACGAGCTGAGCTCGTCCAGACCGCCCAGCAGGTTAAAGGGGTTCTGTGGCATGTTAAAAAAAAAAAAAAACTGACACTTACCTTAGGGCTTCTATCGGCCCCCTGTAGCTGTCATGTCCCGCGCCGTCCTCCTAGGATCATCCGTTTCCAGCCACTGGCCCTGGTCTAATTATTCATCTAACGCGACTGCGGCTGCGCAGCCATGTGCGCGCTCGCTCCCACTCGAGTCTCCAGGAGCTTACTGTGCAGCAGCAGTACTAGGAAACTGTGCACTGTGCCGTAAGCTCCCGGAGACGCGAGCGGGAGCGCGCACTATTCGTCTTGTTAGATAAATAACTGACCGGTGCCGGCGGTGGGGGAACGGAGGATCGTAGGAGGATGGCGCAGGGCATGACAGCTGCAGGAGGCCGATAGAAGCCCCAGGTAAGTGTCAGCTTGTTTGTTTTACATGCCATAGAACCCCTGTAAAGCGGGAGTGTTACCATAAAAATCAAATTTCAACAGCAACTGGTCTGAGTGTATTAGGTGATAAAGATGCTAATCCTGCATTTAAAACTTTTTCTGCTGTTATGGTTTGGAGTTACATACTTAAGGAGCACTGGCCCGCTAGTAGTCAGTGCCAAACAGTTGCATGCTGGGGGTTCTTTTTATCTAGAATATATTCCTCCTCTTCCCTTTATTTCTCTGCCAGTTGCTTATCTGAAACATAATCCTCTGCTCACTTGTATTTACAAGCAAGGCTGAGGTGACAACGATTGGAGGAGAAAAGAAAAAAGTAAAGGGCAGAAATTACATCAGGATTTAGCCTCAAACTGTGGGCAAAAGACAAGGCCCCCACCAGGAACAGAATTCTCTTCATTTACTATCTAATAAATTCACTGAAATCAAAACGTGGACAGTAGAATACATGTGTTATGTATGTAGATCAAGTATTTATCTACTTATATATGTGCTTTTTATCCCTGGCATAGTATGGCTAACTACTGCTTTAAGCTATAAAACAAAGCAGGAAAAAATGACCCTTTGAACTCCCTGCAGTAAAACCTTATCTCAAGCTATCTCTCACTGATTCCTTGTTCTTTAAGTGCTTCAAAAGTTTTTTTTTTAGTCTTCCGGTACTGGAAAACAATATGAGACTCGTTTCATTGTTATGTTGTATTTCTTATCTGTATTGTATTACACACACAATATATTATCTCATAAATGTATTTTTGCTTCACGTTTGCTTTAACCTATAGAATAAAGGATGACCTTTCAGCATCCCTTAGGCCTGGGGCGCACTAGAGGGCCTTCAGCTGAACTTTGGCATAGCTGACAACCACAGACGATCCCATAAAGCAATACAGTGATGAGTGGATCCACTTGGAAAAAAAAAAACCATTATTGGTACCAGGGCCGGCCTTTGACCTGAGCGACCGATGCGATCGCTCAGGGCGCCGGCTTCCAGGGGGCGCTCCTGTCCCCTGGCCGCATGTTTTGATATGGACTTATGGAGGTCAGGCTGCCGCTGCGGGCCCCGGCTGGGTCCTCTCGCTCCGCGCCCTGGTGCCGCTGCTGGGGGCAAACATGTCCGTGATGGAGGGGGGAGCCGCAGCGCGGGGAGGGCAGCCCGACCTCTCCGGGCCACTCTCCGTGCTCCCCCCTCCGATCTGATGCAGGCTGCAGCAGAGATAACAACTCACCTCCCTGGTTCCGATCGCCGGCGCCTCTCACTTGCCGCTGGTCTCTTCTACATACATAGTCACTGATACACACTAAACTTCCTGCTTAACAGGAAGTTTAGTGTGTATCAGTAACTATGTAGAAGAGAGTAGACCAGCGGCAAATGAGAGGCGCTGGCGATCGGAACCAGGGAGGTGAGTTCTCTCTGCTGCAGCCTGCATCGGATCGGAGGGATGAGCACGGAGGTTGGCCCGGAGAGGAAGGGAGGGAGAGGTCGGGCTGCCCTCCCCGCAGCTCCCCCTCCACTATGAGGGGAGGGGGAGGGCACCTACCTACCTACCTACTCTATACTGGGGGCAGCTACCTATCTAGCCAATACTGGGGGCACCTACCTATCTAACCTATACTAGGGGCAGCTACCTATCTAACCTATACTGGGGGCAGCTACCTATCTAACCTATACTGGGGGCAGCTACCTATCTAACCTATACTGGGGGCAGCTACCTATCTAACCTATACTGGGGGCAGCTACCTATCTAACCTATACTGGGGGGCAGCTACCTATCTAACCTATACTGGGGGGCAGCTACCTATCTAACCTATACTGGGGGGCAGCTACCTATCTAACCTATACTGGGGGGCAGCTACCTATCTAACCTATACTGGGGGGCAGCTACCTATCTAACCTATACTGGGGGGCAGCTACCTATCTAACCTATACTGGGGGGCAGCTACCTATCTAAACTACACTGGGGGCAGTTACCTATCTAATCTATACTGGGGGGCACCTACCTATCTAATCTATACTGGGGGGCACCTACCTATCTAATCTATACTGGGGGGCACCTACCTATCTAATCTATACTGGGGGGCACCTACCTATCTAATCTATACTGGGGGGCACCTACCTACCTACTCTATACTGGGGGCAGCTACCTATCTAGCCAATACTGGGGGCACCTACCTATCTAACCTATACTGGGGGCAGCTACCTATCTAACCTATACTGGGGGGCAGCTACCTATCTAACCTATACTGGGGGGCAGCTACCTATCTAACCTATACTGGGGGGCAGCTACCTATCTAACCTATACTGGGGGGCAGCTACCTATCTAACCTATACTGGGGGGCAGCTACCTATCTAAACTACACTGGGGGCAGTTACCTATCTAATCTATACTGGGGGGCACCTACCTATCTAATCTATACTGGGGGGCACCTACCTATCTAATCTATACTGGGGGGCACCTACCTACCTACTCTATACTGGGGGCAGCTACCTATCTAGCCAATACTGGGGGCACCTACCTATCTAACCGATACTGGGGGCGGCTACCTATCTAGCCAATACTGGGGGCACCTACCTATACTGTGGGGCAGCTACCTATCTAATCTATACTGGGGGCAGCTACCTATCTAACCTATACTGGGGGCACCTACCTATCTAACCTATACTGGGGGCAGCTACCTATCTAACCTATACTGGGGGCAGCTACCTATCTAACCTATACTGGGGGGCAGCTACCTATCTAACCTATACTGGGGGGCAGCTACCTATCTAATCTATACTGGGGGGCACCTACCTATCTAATCTATACTGGGGGGCACCTACCTATCTAATCTATACTGGGGGGCACCTACCTATCTAATCTATACTGGGGGGCACCTACCTATCTAATCTATACTGGGGAGCACCTACCTATCTAATCTATACTGGGGGGCACCTACCTATCTAATCTATACTGGGGGGCACCTACCTATCTAATCTATACTGGGGGGCACCTACCTATCTAATCTATACTGGGGGGCACCTACCTATCTAATCTATACTAGGGGCACCTACCTATCTAACGTATACTGGGGGCACCTACCTATCTAACCTATACTGGGGGCAGCTACCTATCTAACCTATACTGGGGGCAGCTACCTATCTAACCTATACTGGGGGCGGCTACCTATCTAGCCAATACTGGGGGCACCTACCTATACTGGGGGGCAGCTACCCATCTAATCTATACTGGGGGGCAGCTACCTATCTAATCTATACTGGGGCAGCTACCTATCTAACCTATATTGCAGGTACCTACCTGTATAATCTATAGCTGGGACAAATGCCTACCTAACCTATACTGGGGCAAGTATACTGGCTACCTATACTGGGGGCACCTACCTGGCTAACCTATACTGGGGGGGGATCTATAGCTGGCTACATTTACGGGGTCACCTATGCCTGGCTACCTATACTGGGGGGACTTATAGCTATATGTCAGGAATCAGGATGGACGGAGGCACGCTGAGCCTCAGGCTGCTGCAGAGAAGCGCGCAGCACGTGTGCCACTCAGCCCTGTGACAATATCCTGAGTGACAACGCTCTCACACGCGAACAGGATGAATGTGGGGGGGGGGGGGGGGCACCAAAAACTGGTTATGCTCAGGGCACTGTGAAACCTAAGGCCAGCCCTGATTGGTAAAACTACTGACAGTAAACCAAAGGCACTGAGTTTCCTTAGCTGACACTGCACTCAAAATCAGGTTCTGAGCTGATCAGAAGCTGCACCCAATGAGTAACACTTTCTAATTCCCCACCCATGATAATTAGGAACATAAATAGCTGCCAATCCCACACCTGAAAACATAACAGAAAGTCAGCAGCAGCTGTTCATGATTAAGGGTTCCACTGAGCTGCTTTCATCATTGTAAAGTATATTCTTCTGAACCCTTAAATCATTTAAAACCTGCTGATTAATCATGGTCTAAGTTGAGTAAATAACACAGGCACAAACTGAACATTCGCTATTCCGACTACCATTCAGAAGGATTTTATTTACAAGTGTGATCTATTGCCACTGCATGCTCCTGGATGCAAAAGGATTGCTCAGCAAAGTATGACTGGACTCCATCTAGAAGTCCTGCGACCTCCTAGATCTAGTCACAAGGGATCATGTGAATATTCATAGGAAAAGTACAAAAAAAAACAAAAACAAAAAAAACCCACACCAGATATGAAGATAGGCAGTGATCTCACTATAGTGTTAAAGCGCCACCCGAAGGTTGGCGGGAGAATTGCAGCGCTGGATCCCAGGAAGGTAAGTGCAGGGGCTGCAGCAGATCTCTCCGCAATGTCAATATTTCCTGGTTTTAGCATCTAAAAGCATGTGAAAAAAAGCCCCATTTTTAGACTCTAAAATCCGGATATAATCAGACCGCCAGGGAGGTGAAGTGCTTCAGACAACAGGACCCAAATCGGTCGAATAGCTCAGAGAAGCTTTTATGCATAGAAAAATGATGTTCAATAGATTTCTATGGACCGATCGAACCTGAGTAGGCCATGTAGTGAGTAGGCCGTGTAGTGAGCAGGCCATGTAGTGTAGGAATCTATCACTATACGATCAATTGCTGGTAATGCAGGGGCAACAATCTTCAAGTAAAATTACCTTATGAAGCCCTCACATCAGCCAGACACACTCCTTCAAACTCAGTGTTCTCTCTAACGCGTGTTATCCGGGAATACTGCCCGACAGACAATCCAAGAGTCACTTGAGATTTCAATTAAAGTGGCCACAGCTGCTGTCTCACCCGGCTCTGCCGCCTCGTAGGGGGAAAGAACAGCGGCACAGAGAGGGGGAGGAGATCTGTGAGTTGTGCACCACAGTACTGTATGAAACGGTTATTTTGCCACGCGGCTCTGATCGCTGTGCACTGAAGCTGGGTGCAGTCATGGCAGTAATGCTATGCTGTGCACCCTGCGTAACGGTAATTCGGGGCTTCGGCAATTGCCAGATCCCGAATTACATCTACCTCCGAGTTGCGACAACTTAGAGGGGGAATAGTATTTAACGCCACGTCGGAGTTTAGCGGCAGCGGGGAGAGCAGTCACTCGGCTCGCCCTGTGCCCAGATGACCTTTACTCGTGCTGTACGATATGCAGGATATGCTGAGGTCCGTCGACTCGTTTCACATACACATCGTTGTGCATCCGGTGTGCTGCTGCCGCTGTCATGTTCAATAACACTGTCGCTTGGGTCCACTGCAGGAAACAAGCACTGGTATATAGACCAGAGCACGAAAAGGAGCAATATGGGGTTCCCCATTAGAGTGCCACTCAGTGCACCAATGAAAATCCTTCTGGGGAGAGGATTCCCATTGGTCTGTTCCAATCCAATGGCAAACTGTACACCAAAGCCTGTCCCCTACAGCAGCAGCGGAAGTGGCACTTAATGCGCTGATGTTCTATCGAACTAACCTGTGTTTGTGTTGTGCTTGTTGTGATGGGCGAAAATTGCATTTTAAAGAGAAACCGTGACCAAGAATTGAACTTCATCCCAATCAGTAGCGGATACCCCATTTTACATGAGAAATATTTTCCTTTTCACAAATGGATCATCAGGGGGCACTGTATGTGAGGACCATTTTCCTGGCAATTTCCTGTCTGTGAACCTCGTTGCATTGTGGGAAATAACAGCTGTTTCCAACTGCCAAAAAAGCAAGCCGCATCTCCTTCCACTGACATCACCTGCCAGCAGTAAAAATGTCGCCATGTGATAAATGTCAGAATGTAAATCAAGGAGAGGAAAGCTTTTACAATGGGCAAACACTGACTAAATCATTTATACACAATTATTGTAAAAATAAAGCACTTTTTTATTACATCATTTTTACTGGAGTTCCTCTTTAAACTGGTGTGGAATATTTAGTGAACTTTCCCGCAGTGTGCCGCACTTCTCATCAATTATCTGTCCGCCCCACCCGGCTACTATTTAATATCACCCGGCTGGAAAAAAACTTCTGGGAAAAACAACGAAATAAATACAACTCTGCTCTTGTTCTGCATCCTTACTGACTATAATGGCATCAGTCACTGAGAGGATAGTGATTGTCCCTCAGTGCACTGTGAATGGAAGGGATGCAGGGAAAGCAGGGGCAGATTACAATGTGTAGGGAGGGAACAGGCTGGTAGGTATTCAGTCACTGAGAATCCTGACCTGTTCCAAATTTATTGAATGGGTGACTAGGATTGCCCGTGCTCTTCTCCAGCTGGGCCAGTCTCCAGGCGTCATTCATCAGGTTCTTCTCATGCTCAGAGTCCACGGCGTTCACCTCACGGTCCTTGCAGTTCTCATCGAAGAGAGGAGCCTGGAAAAACTGGGAGAACCTGTAAGGCAAGAAAATCTATAAATATCACCATGTGGATTACCTGCACCCATATTTAAATAAATTGAAGGCAAATCAGCCACCAATCAGGAACCGAATGACACGGGTTTCACCAGCAGGGTTGGGCAGAAGTTACCAATTATTCAATCAGACAGGAGGAAATGTAACCAAGGGATGAACTTTATCCCAATAAGTAGCGGATACCTCCTTTCCCATTAAAAAAAGCTTTGCCTTTTGTCAAATAGATCATGAGAATGTGGTAAAACCCCTCCCACAGTGTGATGTCAGCACCTAGGTCCTGACAGGTTTAGGTCTGTGAGCCTTGTTGCATTTTGGAAAATAACAGCCGTTTCCAACTGCCAAGCAACCAGCATCTCCCTCTTTGCATATGTATTTCTATAAAAGCCTTTTAGCCTATCACATTGTTAGGGGGTGTGGTTATTTTACAGTAATTCAGTAGGAGCTTTTTTTTATTTTTGTAATTTATTTTTAAATGCTCAGGAAGCGATGAAGGTCAGAAAAGCTTTCGGAAAGTGCTTACAGGCCCGTATGCATTTAAATTTTTCTTCTGAGTTTTCTCCTTTCAAAAACTAGCAGGAAAGGAAATACTCAAAATAATTTAGAGTTTTGATTTGTACCTTTTTACCTTCTTTTGGGTACTTTTTCAAATATAAAATTTATAAAAGTTATTCGAAAGGAGCACTATCGCAAAAAGATGTAACATTTTTAGTAGAAGTAAACACATACAAATAAGAAGTACATTTCTCCCAGTGTAAAAATGAGCCATAAATCACTTTTCTCCTATGTTGCTGTCACTCACAGTAGGTAGTAGAATTCTGACAGAACTGGCAGGTTTTGGACTTGTCCATCTCTACATGGGGGACTCTCAGCATGGCCTTTATTTGCTATAAAGACACTCCCTGAAAAGAATTTATACAAACGATGCTGGCCAGCCTCCCTGCACACTTTTTTGGGCAGTTGGACGGAGCACCTGCCTTTCACCAAGTGTTTTTGAAAAGGAAAATTCTGAGAACCCCACGAGGATATGGGCTAGTCCAAAACCTGTCGGTTCTATCAGATTTCTACTACTTACTGTATGTGACAGCAACAGAGGTGAAAAGTAATTTATGGCTCATTTTACTCTGAGAGAAATGTACTTCTTATTTATATGTGCTTGAATGTATTCAAATTTTATGATTTTCGCAATAGTGTACCTTTAGAGAGAAGATGAAAATGATCTCTTAGGAGAGAACTGAGGAGAAAAAGTGAATTGCATATGGGCCACAGTGCGTCTACAGCCTTAAAGAGAACCCGAGGTGGGTTTGACAAATCCTATTAGGACACATAGGCAAGTGCTGTATACAACGAGCAGCCTCTGTGTCCTTACAGGCTGTCTACAGGCTCCCCCTCGGCTCTGCTGTCCCGCATAAAAAAAAACAAACACAAAAAAACAAAAAAGCCAGGCTAGCGATACACAGATTGTCGCTAGCCGGCTGTTTACCTGAAGGCTGTCAGTCAACGCCACTCCCCCGCCTCCTCGCCTGGGTCCCTTCCCTCCCCCGTAAGCTGATTGGAGGAAGCGGGGAGGGAAGGGACACAGGCAGGGAGCCGCACTACAGAGGAGGCGGGGGAGCAGCGGTGACTGACAGCCTTAGGTAAACAGCCGGCTAACGACAATCTGCGTGTCGCTAGCCTGGCTTTTTTTTGTGGGGGACAGCAGAGCCCGGGGGGAGCCTGTAGACAGTCTGTAAGGAAACAGAGGCTGCTCGTGGTATACAGTACTTGTCTCTATGTCCTAATAGGATTTTTCAAACCCACCTCGGGTTCTCTTTAAAGAGTCTGAAGCCAAATAAATTGCCTCTCTATCTTGCAGTTGTCTTAAAGGGAACCTGAAGCGAGTAAAATTATTTAACCACTAAAGGACCGGGGCTGCTCTCTCTGATTTTTGCTGCGTGGGCTCTCCAGCCCACAGCACAGATCGTGTGCAAAGCAGGGTGATCAGACCCCCCCCCCCTTTTTTCCCCACTAGGGGGATGACCTGCTGGGGGGGGGGGTCTGATCGCCGCCGCTCCGTGTGGCCGAGTGGGGGGGCTCCTCAATGCCCCCCTCTGCAGCGCGATTCATTCCTCCCTCTCCTTTCCTGGGCGGGACAGGACGGCGATGCGTCCTGCGCCGCCTCTGATAGGCTTCAGCCTATCACACGGCGGCGATCCCCGGCCAATCAGAGGCCGGGGATCGCCGATCTCCTTTACGGTGCTGCTGCGCAGCAGCACCGTATTGATGTAAACAGCTGGGATTTCTTCCCCGTGTGTTTACAATTAGCCTGCGAGCCGCGATGGGAGGCTCTCAGGTTATTCACCGGAGACACCCTCCGTGAAGTGACATGGAACGTTTCCATGTAAAACCACAAACGACCAGCCGCCGCCTATCGGCGTTAGCTGGTCGTTAAGTGGTTAAAGTAAACACGACGTAGCTGCAAATGAACATTACATACTTACCACACCGTCCATTCCTCTCAGAAGCTCACCATTTTCTTCTTACAGTGATCCCTTCCAGTTCTGACAATATTTTGCTAGAACTGAAATATACCAGTTGCTGTCAGTTATATATCAGCAGCTGTCAGTTACAACTAAATGTGCAAGGTAATGTCCAAGAGTACCTATGGCTCAAGTGGGCAATGTTACAGTTTAACAGTGTGCCGATCAGGAAGCGGTTATGGGATAATAGCAATTTTCAAAATGGAGGACAGAGAATTCCATTGATCACAGTGGACAAATGGGATGCAGGAGAGGAGAAAGAGATTGAGGAGTAGATTACAAAGGAGGTAAGTATGACCTGTGTATGGTTATTTTGACTTTTTATTTTCAGTTCAGGTTCTCTTTAAGCATTAACCAGCTGAGCGGTCTGGACGAGCTCAGCTCGTCCAGTACCGCCGGAGCCTGCCGCTCAGGCCCTGCTGGGCCGATTTGGCTCAAATAAAAAGCAGCACACGCAGCCGGCACTTTGCCAGCCGCGTGTGCTGCCTGATCGCCGCTGCAGTGCGGCGATCCGCCGCATGCAGCGGCGAAAGAGGGTCCCCCCAGCCGCCTGAGCCCAGCGTAGCCGGAACAAAAAGTTCCGGCCAGCGCTAAGGGCTGGATCGGAGGCGGCTGACGTCAGGACGTCGGCTGACGTCACTCCGCTCGTCGCCATGGCGACGAGGTAAGCAAAACACGGAAGGCCGCTCATTGCTGTTATTGCGTGTTATTTCTGGCCGCCGGAGGCGATCAGAAGATCGCCTCCGGAGCGCCCTCTAGTGGGCTTTCATGCAGCCAACTTTCAGTTGGCTGCATGAAATAGTTTTTTTTTTATTAAAAAAAAACCCTCCCGCAGCCTCCCTGGCGATCTTAATAGAACGCCAGGGTGGTTAAAGGACAACTGAAGAGAGAGGTATATGGAGGCTGCCATGTTTATTTCCTTTCAAACAATACCAGTTTCCTGGCAGCCCTGCTGACCCATTGCCTCTAATATTTTCAGCCATAGCCCCTGAACAAGCATGCAGCAGACCAGGTTTTTCTGACATTATTGTCAGATCTGACAGATTAGCTGCATGCTTGTTCCTGGCGTTATTCACCTTCTGCAGACAAACAGACCAGCAGCCTCCATATACCTCTCTCTTCAGTTGTCCTTTAAGCGCACAGCTGTTTAACCGCATCCCCGTGGCAGAACAATGTATTTATCCCCCTGAAACCCCCGGGGCAATATTCTGCAGATCACAGAATTCTCTTCCTGGAGAAGGCGGAGCTTTGCGCAGTAGCTCTGCCTCTAATGCAGTCAATCTCTGCCTCTCCCCGCCCCTCACAGTCTTCTTTCACTGAGGGGCGGGGAGAGGCAGAGATCGGCAGAGATTGACTGCATTAGAGGCAGAGCAACAGCGCAAAGCTCTGCCTCCCCTGGGTAGCAAAATCTACGGCCTGGAAAGTCGTAGAATTTTGCCCTGGAATTTCAGGGGGATAAATACCTCATTCTGCTGCGGGGATGCGGCGAAACAGCTATGAGCTTAATGCTTAAAGCGGATCCGAGATGAAAAACTAACTATAACATGTAAATTGTCTTTACGTCTTATCTAAAGTTTAGATAGTTTACACAGCTAATCTAGCTGCAAACAGCTTCTACAGTATCTGATTATTTCTTCCTGTTTGAACTCGATGGACGTAGGTCTTTCTCCAGCCTTCAGCCTGTGAAAAGGTCACCCCCCTCTCCTCCCCTCTGTCTCTGAAATCTCTGGCTGGTAACACCTCCTCCTCCTCTCCAGACTGAACTCCCATAAGCCCTTCTACATGGGTCTCAGAGTGTCTAGGCGCTGGAGGAACTGTGGGTGAGGCTTGTTTAGTATATAGGGAATTAGGGTATTAAAACAAACAAAAAAATGTGTTGGGAGGAATGCCCTATAAACTATATGAAAGGAACATAATTATGCTATGAATAAAAGTTTATCTCGGATCCACTTTTAACAAAGCTCCCTTATCTTGGCACCTAACCGCAATTAACATTCCTGTCCTGGCGTCAGTGCTCAGAGTTTCCACTTATCAAAGAAACTAGACACTGGTCAGCAAGTTCGGGTGCACAGCTCCCCCATCTAAAGGTGGCCATACACTGGTTGATTTGCCATCAGATCGACCAACAGATAGATCCTCCCTGATCGTATGGCTGCCTTTACTGCAAACAGATTGTGAATAGATTTCAGCATGAAACCGATCACAATCTGTGAAGCTGCCGCCGCCCCCCCTGCATACATTACCTGCTCCGCCGCCGCGTGTCAGCGCTGCTCCTTCTCCGCTGGGTTCCGGCAGGCTTCACTTCTTCCTGTCCAGGGAAGTTTAAATTGTAGAGGGCGCTCTACTGTTTAAACTTCCTGTCGGGGCAGGAAGAAGTGAAGCCTGCCGGAACCCAGAGGAGAAGGAGCAGCGGTGACAGCGGTGACCCACGCCGGCGGAACAGGTAATGTATTGCCACATTCGAACGCCGCTGACATTGCGAACGCTGCTATCGACGCACTCCCGACCCGCCGGCGATCGAGCGAAATCTTCCGCACGGGCGGATCAACGGGAACGATTGATTTCAGATGGAAATCGATCATTCGGTCAGCGTTTTGCGCAATGATTTTAAAGCCGATTCGATCACAGTGATCGAAGCTGCTGTATATCGGCGGGGAAATCGTTAGGTGTATGCATGGGCCCCTTTATAGGAACAGTGCACAGAATCAACCTTACTTACAGAATCAAAGCAAAGGTTCTCAGCATATCTATCAGATAGCCCATTAGAGATAAGGAGACCACATAAAAAGGGGATTTGCCCTCTTACCTGTCCAATGCTCCCTCCAGATGTTCATGAGACACATCAAAGTAGTAGTTGGTGTGCTCTCCGCTGGTGAAGGCGTTCGCACTCCCCGCATGCTCGCTGAGGAACTGCGTGTATTCATTCTCTTTGGGGTACTTTTCTGTACCCAAGAACAGCATATGTTCACAAAAATGGGCTAGACCAGGGATATTCCCAGGATCGGAGAGGTATCCTGTCAGTACAAATACATACCGTTAGACATGCTGTCAATAACCTAGAAAACAAGCCAAAACCTTGCCTAAAGACAGATTGGGTGAGTATTTCAGAATCAGAATCAGAATCATCTTTATTATCGCCATATTTATTGCTGTCTCTCCGATGGAACGATTTTGCTTTCCACTTCCTGCTAGTGGCAGCTTTAATCAACTGGGAAGTCAGGAAGTAGAAATCTAAAGCCTGGTACACATCAATTTTGATTGGTCAACCACTGACCAGTTTTACCACTTCCATGTAGTATGAGAGTTTACCTACACTTCTTTTCATAGTATTCAAAATCTGTCAACCCTCATACTACATGAATTTGGTAAAATTGGCCAATCACTGGCCAATAACATTGAAGGTGTGTACGAGGCTTAAACCACCAGCATTCCAAACATGACAAGAGTTATAAGTTCTCCCTATCCTGCTACAAAAGCTACTTTATTGGAGTCTGTGCTCTCATTTGAAAGATTTCCCTTTTTTTGTGTCATGGTCATGCAAACTACAAAGTTTAAATACTGTGGCTTGAGTTTCCATTAAATAAAAGCATACTGGGAGAATTTAGAACACGTGCCTAGGGGCACACAGTGAAATCAGTGGAATAGTTGTACTGGACAATATATTGTTGGCGCTGGGTATTTTTTGCCCCGAAATGACAAACAGGTTCTTCTTAGCATCAAAAAAAATACTACTGTCCCGGTAAATTAGTGAGGCTGCAAGGAGACTAGGATTATTGCTAGCAGTAGGGCAGTAGGTTGACCGCTAGTGTTTGGCTTACTGGAGGGCTAAGGTTACTATGAGACCACTGCTGCTGAAAACCTTAGAAGGAGATGGACATATTTTTGCGGATAAAAAAAAAAATTTGAAAATCTCATTTTAAACAGCTAACAGCTTTGTAAACATTAGGTCAAAATTTAAAGCAGAACTGAAACTGCTAAAAAAAAAAATTAAGTGTTTCACCTATCTGGGGCTTCTGCCAGCCCCCTGCAGCCGACATGTGCCTGTGCAGTCCTGCGCCAATCCTCTGTTCCCCTGCCACGGCTCACTTTTTTTCCCGTAATGGAAGGCGACTTCTAAGATGACCTCCATTGCGCCCTGGCCATGCATATCCTAGTACACGTTCCTGTAGCCAGGAGCGCTCTACGTAGGCACAGTACAAGAAAATCTGTACTGCGGAGTACGTTCCGGCTACGGGAACAAGGAGGCCACGTAGGCGCAATTCCCCCGAACTACGCGAAATGAAAGTGAGTCGCGGCAGGGGATCAGAGCATCATTGAGTGGCTGCGTGGGAACAGGCCGGCTACAAGAGGCTGGCAGAAGCCCCAGGTAAGTGAAACATTTTAGCAATGTAAAGTTCCGCTTTAGGTGTTCTCCCTAGGCTCTTTTAGCCAGGCGCTCCACCCAGCTAATTGTGCTCAGCACCCGGCTGTCATCGGCTCGCCTCCTCATCCTCCTCCTAAGCAGAGTTGCACCGGCCCTGTATTGCCCCGTCTTGCCTCACCCAGCCACTTTTTCATGCCATCCGGCTGGAAAAAAAAAACCTGCCAGCCATATTTAAGCAGGTGCAATACAGCCGCGCACTTGTGTATGGAGAGGAGTGCGGCCACATATCTGACAAGCTTGATGGATATGTTCCCGGAGATCCGATCGCGGCCATAGTGAGGAAGTGGGAAGCCTCTGCAAGATCCAGTTTCCCTCTCCTTGTGTAAATATCTCAATTTTTTTTCTTTAGTTTTGCCTCACGTACACTTTAAAGAGGCACTTGTAGCTGAGTGTAGTGTATATATGGTAGAATGTAGAAAATTATTCAGGATAACCACGTTTTCGTTATTTTATCCTGGTTCCAGTATCAGCAACAATTCCTATAGCTATAGATTGCTGAATGTAACCCCACCCACCCAGTGATGTTTACCCTAGGCTGTTTAGTGATGCAGAATTCTCCTCCAAGGGCATTCTGGGAGGCCAGGTGTTTCTACTGACTTCAGAACACACAATAAACAAGCATTCCGCAGTGATGCACTAACCAGCAGTAAAGGTATTGCCACCAGTGAGAAATTTAAGAATGTAAATAAGGGAAAGGAAAGATTTCACAAAAGGCAAACGCTGGCGGAATAATTTCTAATACTGTACAACATTAGCAATTTTTTTCATTAACTTGAACCTGAGGGGGATATGGAGGCTGACATTTTTCCTTTTAATCAATACCAGTTGCCCGGCAGTCCTGTTTATTCTCTGGCATCAGTAGTGTTTGAGTCACAACTAATACAATCCAGTCAGACTTCAGTCAGAGCACCTGATGTGCATGCTATGTCTAGCGCAGGGTTCAGGAACCTTTTTGGCTGAGAGGACCATAAACGCCACATATTTTAAAATGTAATTCTGTGAGCCATACATTTCAAACTGGGACAGTGCGCATGCACAGCAGAGGGCTCACGTCCCTGTTGCCATGGTGATGTGTATACAGTTGATCCTCCGGGCAGCGGAAGCGTCAGACACGTCTTCAGCTTCTCTTGGTTTTCAGCAACATCAGCAATCTCCCCGAGAGCCAGAGAAAGAAAGGTGAAATACCGACAAACAGCTTGTACAATTAGCTAGCTGACTTGGGGGTTGATTCACTTAGGGATGGGATCCCCACTTAGGAAGGGATCCCCGCACTTCGGCCCAATAGGCTGCCTGTCAAGTGACAGGCAGCCTATTGGGCCAATTAAAGTGCAGGGATCTAGTCCTACAAAGTCACTAGACCTGACAGGATCCAGGGTGGGACAATTGGAGCAGCTGTTCGTCTTTTGGAAGGAGCGCAAGTAAGTTAGTAGTGCATGCTACAGCAGTAGCATGCACTACTTTGAAAATGTTACTTGCGCTGCCACACTATATTGCGCTGCTTGAGCAGTATAGTTAGTGAATCAACGTCTACCGATTTTTATGTGAGCCAGATGTAGCCATCAAAAGAGCCACATCTGGCTCCAGCGCCATAGGTTCCCTACCCCTGGTCTAACGTCTATGGCTAGGCTTGGTTCACACATAAATCTGTATATTTCTGGTCCAGTCCAGTATTGGCTTGTCCTCTCAGTTATGCATTAGTTTTCTATCAGTTTTACCTGACCGGACATGTACATATTTATGTGTGAACACTTCCATAACTTCCATGAAACATACAAAAACGGATGTCCACTGTCAAATACTGACAGGACAGGACACATTTTTTATGTGTCAATCAAGCCTTAAAGAGAAACCGTAACAGAGAATTGCACTTCATCCCAATCAGTAGCTGATATCCCCTTTCCCATGAGAAATCTATTCTTTTTCTCAAACGGATAATCAGGGGGCTCTGTATGGCTGCTACTGTGGTGAAACCCCTCCCACAGTGTGATGTCAGGACCACGGTCCTGACAGTTTCCTGTCTGTGAACCTCATTGCATTGTGGGAAATAGCTGTTTACAGCTGTTTCCAACTGCCAAAAAAAAAAAGCAGCATCTCCTTCCAGTGACATCACCTGCCAGCAGTAAAAATGTCACCATGTGATAAATGTCAGAATGTAAATCAGGGAGAGGAAAGCATTTACAATGGGCAAACACTGACTAAATAATTTATACATAATGTAAAAATGAAGCACTTTTTTATTACATTATTTTTACTGGAGTTCCTCTTTAAATGAAACCTAAAGTAAAAAAATAAAAAATATATATCCATGTACTTACCTGGGGCTTCTTCCAGCCCCCTGAAGTCTTCCTGCTCCCTTGTCTTCCTCTCACAAGCCGACGTTCTTCCGGTGCCCCCCTCCTACATTGGATGCGTGAGCTGCGCGCCTTCTCCAACACACACCCGTAGCTGGGAGCATTCTGCACCTGCGCAGTAAGCAGATGTTGCTACTGCGCCGAACACTCCCGACTGAGGGAGCATGATTGAGGACGTGATCGGCTGGAGCCCCGCATGCGGGGTGGCCGGTGTAATGACAGAATGAGCAGCCCGAGAGCAGCCCAGCACGCTGAAGGGAAACGTCATCACGTGCTAGAGCATCGGGCTGCACGTCATCAGAACGTGACAATGTAAGACGCATGCCCATGTTTCTGCTGCTGCCTCCGCCCACCACCAGCACTGTCATCAGCATAATAGCCTCCTACTGCCCTCCCCGATATCCTCTGCATCATTTTCTGCAATGTAAATATAAAAATGGCATTGGATTAGGGAGGTGCCGATTCTGTTATATTATTGTATTGCCTGATAGAGGAGGGAATGTGGTGTTGCTGCGCTCAACCATCTATTTCAATTCGGCGGCGAGGGGCGGAGCAGAGCAGCACTAAAATTATACTCTATACCCAAGTTCCTTCACGCTGCAGCGAGGGGGGGGGATGACGCAGCACGCACGTACTACATCCGCATGCGCAGAACTAACAGAGCTGCACAATCTACGGGGCTGCCCATTCTGTCACTACACCGGCACGGAGGAACGGCTGAGTGCGTAGTCACGACGAGGGAGCAGGAGGGCTTCAGGGGGCTGGAAGAAGCCCTAGGTAGGTAAATGGGCATATTTATTTATTACTTTAGGTTCACTTTACAGTATTAAAAACACTGGATCATGGGAACAGCCAGCATTGTTTATAAGGAAATAAATAAGGCAGCCTCTGTCACTCTCGCCTCAAGTTTAGGAACAAAGCTTCCCTCACAACATAGGGCAGGTGTTCTGGGATAAGTACAGAAAGGCAGTTATGCTGCTTCCATGAACCTGCTGGAACATTTGCATTGCAAAACAAGTCCAGTCACACACACACAACGTACCTATATACACATCCAGAGCAGCTGAGGATTTATCTGTCGTGGGATCACTGATTAGCACTGCTTTGATGCCATTGACCAGCTCAACGCCCCGATATACCCGTTTGTCTTCATGAGACTTGATGATGTCGTTGGAGACTCGCTTGACCATCAGGGAGTTGTTCATCTTGCTGTAGGTGTGCAGCCTGTTAAAAAGCAAGGCTTGTGAGAATAGAGCAATAGGAATGGTCATGCGTGTACAATACTGCTAATTATACATGATGCTGACCAACAGCCGCCCTTGTGCGCCAACTCAGATAGTACCGAGGAATTGTACGGTGGGCGTAAACCAACAAGGGAAACACCCCTGTGAGCGAGCCCTTACTCAGTTATACTTTCAGACAGCTTACACCAAAATCTAGCACTTTTCTAGTACAAAATAAAGCTGAGTCTTAAAGCAAACCTGAAGTGAAAACAAACTTATGAGATAATGAATTGTATGTGTACTACCGCAAAGAAATAGAGCATTAGTTGCAAAGAAAAAAGTCTCATGTTAATTTCCAGCACATAAACAGTTAAAAAAATGAAGTAAGAGTTATAAAAAGTTCAGTTATCTATACAAAAGAGCTTCTCTGAGCTCTTCCATCCACTGGGTCAAATACAGTCCTGTTTTTTAAAGCACTTAAAGCGGAATATAACCCAGAATTTCTTCTTTGCTCTAAAGCCTCATCTACACGGGTAGATGAGGCTGCGATCCGGCGGCTCGATTAGCCGCCGGATCGCCTCTTCCGCGTGCCCGCTGCGTCCCCGCTCGCGCGCCGCATTCGATTCTCCGCTCGTCCCCGCTCATCTTCCGCTCGATTCCCTGCCATTGTCCCCTCGTGGGGAGCGAGCAGGGAATCGGCGGTGCGGAGATCCGTCCTGTCAGATCTTATCAATCGAGCCGCATTAGCGGCTCGATTGATAAGGAGCATCGCGGCCGCATCTACTCGTGTAGATGCGGATTAAAAGATTTACAGCATATAATATACTAACACAATTTTTTTTAATTTTTTTTTTCGTAAAACTGCATTCAAAGGGCTGACTCTTCTGCAGGGAGAACCAGCATCTGGTCTGCTTATAATCTTATCTTGTGTACACATTCTTTACTTGATACATTTATGTAAACATTCTCTGGCTGTGCAGGACTTCAGCTGATGAGTCCTGGGGTGAAACACAGGTCAGAAATCACTGCTGGCAGCATTCACAACAGAATTACAACAGTAAATAAAATGCACCAGCAGCTTTCAAAGTAAATTAACTGAACTTTGGGAAGTTATAATATCTAAATGAATCATAATACTTGTGCACAAAAGCAAATATGATAATTGTATGGGTTATAAAAAGTAGGAAAACACATTTTTGTTGAAAATTTTGTCATAGCTTTAAACCGCTTTAATCAGCCAACAAAAAGACAGGTTGAGATATGGTTTCATTGCACGAAAGTTCAAAGGGTCATTTTTTTAGTGTGGTTTCTAAACTGCAAATATGACAGAATGATGCAAAAAAAAGAAAATAAAAAAAAAAGAAAGCTATAACTGAAAATAAAAAGTATACCATTTTCTTTGCTACTATGTTCTATTCACTATAATCCGTACTACACATACAATCAGGTTTGCTTTAAGCAAGCACTTGCAATATGACTGTGCATTTAAAGGACAACTATTGCAAAAAATGTGACCTTTAGGGCTCAGACACATTATAAGCACTTACGATTGAGTAGCGCTTTTCAAAAATCGCTCCCATTCACTTTCATTAAAATCGCAGTAAAAAAAAAAAAAAAATTGTGTAAAAACATATGCGATTGCGGCAATTTTTACAGCTTATCAATTGCAAGCGCTCAGAAAAGCAGTTATAGCGTGTCTGAGCCCTTAAAATACATACGGTACATATAAATGGAGATTTCTCCCAGAGTAAAATGCAGTATAAAGTTACTTTTTCCCCTATATTGCTGTAAATTCTAGTAGGTACTAGTGATCTAACAGATGTGACAGGTTTTGGACAAGTCCATCTCCTCATGGGGATTCTCAGTTATTTCTTTAATTCAAAAAACACTTCCTGAACTGCAGTTCCTCAACCAAACTGCTAAAATAGTGTGCAAACGGGTAAGGAAGCTGTCCAACATCTTTGTATACAGTATATACTTTCCAGAGTGTGCGTTTGTAAAGAATAAAGGCAATACTGAGAATCTACTGTGACAAGATGGACTAGTTGAAAACCTGTCAGATCGATCAGCTATTTACTACCTACTGAAAGTGACATAGGAAGAACATAATTCATAGTGTATTGCACTCTGGGAGAAATATACTTTTTATATGCATTTTAAAATACCCATTTTGCAATAGTTGTCCTATAATACACAGCAGCAGACACACAAACTAGCTGAGGCTGATGTAAAATGGCATTTTAGACTAACACACACATACCTGTAAGAAGCAGCTCAGGGCAATGCAGTGATGAATAAGCAGCTCTGCTGTAGCAAAGTTGTCTAACGCCTTGTTTTGAGCAGTGTGCACATAGACTTTGCCACAGAAGTCACTTAAGGACATTTATTTTATAGATCACAGCGGCTGCGGTCAACATATTGAAATACTTTGCGGGATTCTAAGGCAAAGTCAGAAAGTTCAAGTCTGGCAGCAACATGAGAACCTACTCTCTCTACAATGTCACGTGACACAACAAGAGCCCAGCGTAAGTCTGCAGTACAGCCTCTACAGACCAACTTTACTCTGTCATGCTATCATGTATGCAGTGGAGTGGGTCAACTAGATGCTAATAATTTCAAGTTGATGCAAATGAAAAAAAAAAAATCTTGCTTTTGGTAGGTCCAATTCCAATGTGCATCAATTTGCATACAATTTTTAAAAAATGCAGCAACGCATACAGTACATACTCAAAATTAACTTAAGTTTTTGCAAACTGTCATAAGAAAAATGTAAGGGTTGACAAAACTCCGGCCACGATATTTTCTTTGCGTAAATGAAACTTCAAATGATCTGGTTTGTATGTTCCATACAGAATGGAGCTGGGAAGCATATTGGGAGATGTACATTCAAAAATGGTGTGGGCAAATTTTGGCGCTGTGCGACACCGATCCTGAAACCCTGCTCCAAGAATACACCAGGGCTGTGCGGTCGGTACAAAAAACATCTGAATCCAACTCCTCAGTTTATGAAACCACTGACTCAAACTCCGACTCCAGGTACCCAAAATTGCTCCGATTTAGATTCCTCGACTCAGACTCCTTAGTCTAATACTTACCAGGGATATGGATTTGGTACAAAAATCATCCGACTCCTCAGTTTATGAAACTACAGACTCCAAGTACCCAAAATTGCTCCGACTCCAAAGCCCTGGAACACACTTGCCTATTTTCTAATATTTTCCTCTGGTGACTACTAGAGATGGCCCAGCCTTGGAGAACTCATGGAGAAGCACATGACCAGTTTGATCAGCTGATAGAATTGTAAGCCTCTGATATGCTGTGATGACTTCCTGGTTTAACACATACTCAGGACCTTACAAATCTATCAGCTGATCAAAGTTATCACATGCTTCTCCGTGAGTTCTCCAAGGCTAGGCCATCTCTAGTGACTACCTAATTTTGTATCTACTCGATTGCCGATGCACAAATTAGCTGAAGAGCACCGCTACAGGCCTATGGCAACCCCAAAGCCTAAGTAAAAGCAGGAGGCACAGAGAGGGCTGAAGTGACGGAGGGGGCACAGAAATCACAAAAAGCAGGCACGCGTGGAGAAAATAAAAGGAGGCACAGTCATGGCATGGGGTCAACTCATACTATGTATCCACAATTTCAAGTTTATGCTGCCATTTTTCCTTAGTGGGAAAATAAAACACAGCAAGGTAACTGTGAGCCATAGTAAGTATGTGACGGATCATCAAAGATACAAGTGACTAGTATGCAGGGCTGTGGGTGCCTAGTGTTGGGAGATTTCATAAACCGAGGAATCGGGAAATCTCAAACGGACGAGTCGGGAGATTTCATAAACGGACGAGTCGGGAGATTTCATAAACGGACGAGTCGGGAGATTTCATAAACGGACGAGTCGGGAGACTTCATAAACGGACGAGTCGGGAGACTTCATAAACGGACGAGTCGGGAGACTTCATAAACGGACGAGTCGGGAGATTTCATAAACGGACGAGTCGGGAGATTTCATAAACGGACGAGTCGGGAGATTTCATAAACGGACGAGTCGGGAGATTTCATAAACTGATGAGTCGGGAGATTTCATAAACGGACGAGTCGGGAGAGTTCATAAACGGACGAGTCGGGAGAGTTCATAAACGGACGAGTCGGGAGAGTTCATAAACTGACGAGTCGGGAGAGTTCATAAACGGACGAGTCGGGAGATTTCATAAACGGACGAGTCGGGAGAGTTCATAAACGGACGAGTCGGGAGATTTCATAAACTGACGAGTCGGGAGAGTTCATAAACGGACGAGTCGGGAGATTTCATAAACGGACGAGTCGGGAGATTTCATAAACGGACGAGTCGGGAGAGTTCATAAACGGACGAGTCGGGAGAGTTCATAAACGGACGAGTCGGGAGATTTCATAAACGGACGAGTCGGGAGATTTCATAAACGGACGAGTCGGGAGATTTCATAAACGGACGAGTCGGGAGATTTCTTAAACGGACGAGTCGGGAGAGTTCATAAACGGACGAGTCGGGAGAGTTCATAAACGGACGAGTCGGGAGAGTTCATAAACGGACGAGTCGGGAGATTTCATAAACTGACGAGTCGGGAGATTTCATAAACTGACGAGTCGGGAGATTTCATAAACGGACGAGTCGGGAGATTTCATAAACGGACGAGTCGGGAGATTTCATAAACGGACGAGTCGGGAGATTTCATAAACGGACGAGTCGGGAGATTTCATAAACGGACGAGTCGGGAGATTTCATAAACGGACGAGTCGGGAGAGTTCATAAACGGACGAGTCGGGAGAGTTCATAAACGGACGAGTCGGGAGAGTTCATAAACTGACGAGTCGGGAGAGTTCATAAACGGACGAGTCGGGAGAGTTCATAAACGGACGAGTCGGGAGAGTTCATAAACGGACGAGTCGGGAGATTTCATTAACTGACGAGTCGGGAGAGTTCATAAACGGACGAGTCGGGAGAGTTCATAAACGGACGAGTCGGGAGATTTCATAAACGGACGAGTCGGGAGAGTTCATAAACGGACGAGTCGGGAGAGTTCATAAACGGACGAGTCGGGAGATTTCATAAACGGACGAGTCGGGAGATTTCATAAACGGACGAGTCGGGAGATTTCATAAACGGACGAGTCGGGAGATTTCATAAACGGACGAGTCGGGAGATTTCTTAAACGGACGAGTCGGGAGAGTTCATAAACGGACGAGTCGGGAGAGTTCATAAACGGACGAGTCGGGAGAGTTCATAAACGGACGAGTCGGGAGATTTCATAAACTGACGAGTCGGGAGATTTCATAAACTGACGAGTCGGGAGATTTCATAAACTGACGAGTCGGGAGATTTCATAAACGGACGAGTCGGGAGATTTCATAAACGGACGAGTCGGGAGATTTCATAAACGGACGAGTCGGGAGATTTCTTAAACGGACGAGTCGGGAGATTTCTTAAACGGACGAGTCGGGAGAGTTCATAAACGGACGAGTCGGGAGAGTTCATAAACGGACGAGTCGGGAGAGTTCATAAACGGACGAGTCGGGAGAGTTCATAAACGGACGAGTCGGGAGATTTCATAAACTGACGAGTCGGGAGATTTCATAAACTGACGAGTCGGGAGATTTCATAAACGGACGAGTCGGGAGATTTCATAAACCGAGGAGTCGTAGTTGGATGATTTTGCACCAATTTCACGGCCATGGTAAGTATTAGATTAAGGAGTCGGAGCAATTTTGGGTACCTGGAGTGAGAGTTGGTAGTTTCATGAACGCAGTCGTTGGATGATTTTTGTCCCTACTCCACAGCCCTGGTAGTACAGATATACGATAATGAAGTTTAATAATTAAGGCATATGAAAAACAAAGGAGAAGTCTTCAATGCTCCTTTGAATTTGTTCATGGAACTGTTACATTCACACCAAGACATAAATAGATTCTCCTCTCAACGGCTGAAACCTTTGTTGTGGCTCACAGAACCGTAAAGATTTGACACATCCTATAGAGTTCATGGGATAATGGCAAGCTGGGATGTCATCAAGTTAACTTGCGCTCTTTCATTTTGAAACCAATAATAAGTTCTACAGAAACTCAAAGAGCCCAGGTCATCTAAGGCCTTATGAGACACAAAAACCTAAAAAGAAAAAAAACAAAAAAAAAAAACTTTCCCATTCATGGAATGGAGCACAATGGACGACAAACATGTCAACAGATCCAAGGTTAAGCACAGGATTGATCCAGACCTGTGGTGACGTGTCCGTTTATGTCCATTACAGCAGCAGAGCGCAAAGTCCCCGACCTGCACCATTTTCCCAGACACTGTACAGAATTTGGGTCTATCATGTCGCAATGCTATTAGGATAGGATCTGATGTAACAGATTTATAAGAACAACATTCCTTGGATGTTACGTGGATGGAGGGAGAATATGCAATGTCACCGTCCACACACTGAACACCTGTAGTGAGGATAGAGCCTAAATCTAAATCAGTGAACTGCTAAGGCTATCTAAATGAATAAATGTATAAACCAAATCCACAGTGTATGAGGGCTCGTTTCCACTATAGCGAATCTGCATGCGGTGTCCACATGCGGATTCGCATAGGCAATGCAAGTGGATGGGGCTGTTTCCACTTGTGCAGCTGCGGGAGCGTTTTTTTGTGCGGCAGAAATCTGCACGGCAGAGCCGTCAAATTTCGCGTGCGAGAGGAATGCACGCAAATCGCCGCTAATGCTTTTAATAGGGAAACCGCATGCGGGTTGAGCATGCGTTTTTGCCGCGAAGTCGCATGCGATTTCGCATAGGTATAATGTTAATTTACACAGGCAGTGACATGGTTAAATTCGCACATACCCTTACCTATGCGGAATTGCATGCGAAATCGCGGCAACACCGCATGCGGAATCGCTCCCGCATGCGATTTCGTCCGCGGTGGAAAGCAGGCGATTCCACACCGCAACAGTGGAAACGAGCCCTAAACCAAAAGGCACCTTAAAAAATTACAGCTAATTGTGAGTTTTTCTCTTACGGTTAAGAAATGGGCCCTAAAAATGTCCTGCGGCTCCTGGACTGTACAGTCCAGCTCCTGGATTCCATCCATCTACCTCTCATTAATAGGCCCATTCACACGCCTGAGGCGACCGACCACCTCAGCCAATAGTCAGGTGTGTGTACAGCGGCCCCAGTGCTCCGATTCATTCAAGGTATAACCTCAATCTCTAATTACGGTTATAAAGGGTTCAGACTCGACTATGCCGGATTTATATGATAGCTACGCTATAAAGTCTGTGCTTCCTTTACTGAGTTACCCATCATGCAAAAGGCAAGAGAACCTCCCCTGCTTTAAGCAAATGCATAGAAGAGATACTTTGCCAGAGACTTGCTCATAGGAAGCAGACAAGTAATGCACAATACTACAAGCAATGCCTGGCACATAACACAGCATCTACTTACTATTCATGTTAAGCAAGGACCATAAGATAGAACAGTAGCCATTACCTGGTATAGAAAGCTAGAACTTCACACCGATGGAGCATGGAAACAGTGTGCCATCTGTGCTCATGTCAGATCCTGAATAAAGAATGGCTTTTCTGCAGGTATGTCAGGGATACAGACAGAACCCAGCCTGCCTTGCCAGGTGCCTAATGCCACTTAACGAACCGAGACATTCAGCAGCAACACCAATTATACCACAGTAATGGAAGCGGGCAGCATCGCTAGGAAAGCTTGTGTCTGAAAAATGCATGAGGATGAATCTCAGTTTCAGCTAAAAGCAGGGCGTGGCCGCGGACAATACTTTCACCTACTTTCTGTATAATGCAGTAACATCACCGACACCCTTATAATCGCTGTGTGTTCCCCTCCCCATCTCTTCCTCATAGCTCAGCTAGGCCAGCCGGAGACAATGCCTCAGTATCAGGACACACAGCTTTGTTTCTCAGGCCGATACCTGCTCAGTTATGTAGGGGCCTTGTAAAGCTGCTATGACACCTGCAGCGGATTCCAGGATTGTCGACTCTTCCTGACATAAAACTGCTAACTTTTTACTATGGATTTACATGGCACTCCCATGAAGTTGCACCGGGCAGGTGCGCGCGCATGCACACTGTTAAAAGATACACTTAGAGCCCGTTTTAAAACGGGCTTGGGTCGACTAGTATAATATATTAAATAATTATATAATACATTTTATTTCCTGTTTTTTGCCCTCTAAACCTAGGTGCATCTTATATGGCAGAGCATACGTTGTATAGCACAAACCTGGGTACAACAGAGGTGGTAAACACATGTGACAGTGACTAATATTAGCAGTGTAACAAGTTATACAGCAGCCACAAGAAACTGTAGGAAGAGAACCCTGCCCTAACAAGCTTACAAGCCAAAGGGATGGGTAGAAAACGAGGTAAAGCAATGAGTAAGCTTTATTCAGTGTGAGCAAGTTTGATTTTGCAAGAAGCAGAGTTTGGTCAGTGGCTTAAAATGGACCTGAACTCTTGCACAGGACAGAAAAAGAATGCACCCTGTATATATTTAAAAGGCAACTGAAGTGAGAGGGATATGGAGGCTGCCATATTTATTTCCTTTTAAGCAATACCAGTTGCCTTGCTATCCTGCCTATCCGCTACCTCATACTTTTAGTCATAGACCCTGAACAAGCATGCAGCAGATCCAAGTGTATCTGACATTATTGTCAGATCTGAAAAAGATTAGCTTCATGCTTGTTTCTGGCATTATTTAGACACTACTGCATCCTAATAGACCAGCAGGACTGCCAAGCAACTGGTATTATATAAAAGGAAATAAATATGGCAGCCTCTATTTCTCACTTCAGTTGTCCTTTAAAGAGTTTAGTCTGATTCCCACTCATCTGTGTCTAATCACAAGTTGTAATTTGATCTCTCAGCTGCTTTAGCTCAGGAATCTCTTCTGCCATGGCAGAGTAGCTAATTTGTAATCACAGGAGGTTAACCCCATGTCGGCTTCTATGGCAGTGGAAAGACACTGCAGAAATTACACCCTTCTCATGGACTAACTCGTACTTGTTTTGCCAGGTCTTTGTATACCCCATTTTATACCCTGATTGTATGTATAACCTTGTGCTGTTGTATAACCGTTTGCTACCTCTCTGTCTGTCACCCCTTGTTGCAATATATGTATCCCTAGTCGCGCACATTTGGCCTAGCATAATAATGCACTTGGACGCAATACGAAATTAGGTAGGTCCCATCCTGTGGGAGGTGGGTGTGGGCGGCTCCCTCTGGCAGTGCCAGCGCTTTGGGGGGGGGGGCGCACTTCTCAGCTTCCCTCCAGGGGGGCGGCTGCAGAGTCTCTGAGCAGTGAGTGTGCTTGGAGTGCTCTGTTGGCCCCCCTTTTCCTGGGATCCTGGGGGGGGGGGGCCTCCACGTGGCGATCCTGGATAAGTGCTAAATGCTGGGCGAACAAATCCCCCGCAGGGCAAAAATTTTGCGGTGAGTTAGTTGGCAAAACCCTGCATATCCTGGCAAGCGAAAGCGAATGCAGATTTGCTTAAGCATTGTCTCATGAATAAGCTAATTAGGCCTTATCTGCAAAGCCAGGTATATAAGGGTTTACTTGGTGCTTGATGCACACACCCTTTTTGCAAAATGTATGTATCCCTATTTATTGTCCAGCGCTGTGTAATATGTTGGCGCTTTATAAATACAATAAATAATTTATTGCAGGATTTAGATCAGCTGTAGGAAAGAAAGGTTTTATTTATTTTTGGGTAGGAACACACTACGTAGAATCGCATAATCAATTTTCCATAGCACATAGTGGAAACTGCATATGGGATTCTGCCAAGTGTGCTCCTACCCTTAAAAGGATATTATGCTGTTGCTTATCAGAGCAGAGAGGAAGTTCTGAGTTCAGGTCCACTTTAAAGTGAACCTCAGGTCAAACAACAGATACTTTCCTAAGAAGAGGGTAGGCTCAGGATTCTACAGAAGTTCCCCATGCCATCTGCCCGAGCAATGTGGCGGCCCAGGTGTGCTCCTCTTCATGCATGAGCGACTCTGAGCCACTGTGCAGGTGCGGCCATACTTGCGCAGGTGCATTATGGCTGCACTCCTGCATGAAAAGGGGTGGGGTTGCGATCATGAGCTTATCCGATTTCTTTCAGGGGTCCATAAGCGCCAGTGGTGGTCCAGAGCACGGCGTGAGAAGCCTCTGCTGGATAGAGACTTCCCTCCTCTCAGCAGGGCTGTGGATTCGGTACAAAAATCAGAGACTCCGACTCTGAACAAAATTCTGTACTCAGAATCAGATCGATTTTCTCTTAAAGGCACCCAATGATGATACAATTCATTGTACAATCAAGATTGTATCATTAGTGGGCACCTTTAAGCTGAATACTCGACGGAAGATGGATGGGGAACCTGACAAAGACAACTGTTGACGAACGAGCATTCCCCTACCGGCAGGAGCACCGAATGGCACATGACTGCCGCAAAGTCAAATGATCCCGGCACTTTGCGTGGGAGTCGGGGATCTTAAAGATCCACCACGATGGAAGTAAAAGCCGCTCGTCACAAAATGTCTGATAATGATTATTAACATGCAACTTCTGTTTCTATTGCAAGCTATATTCTTATGTTCTTGGCTGCTCTATTTTGTTATGTATTTGCTGTTACAAATGTATAGCCTTTATCTTTAGGCAGTGTTATCAGTTTCTTTTCTCTCAAATGAATGCCAACTTATCTGTCATTGGTTACACTACCTCTTACAAAATCGTTGCTGTTCCATATGCTCTGTTCTAAACCTAAAACTTCAATAAAAATGATTGAAACACAAAATGTCTGATAATCTCGCACATGTACGTACGCAGAAACGATTAGTCATGCGAAAAAATAAAAAACCTGTGCGGTATTAAACAGGGCAGTGGAGTCGGTACAAAAATCATCCGACTCCAACTCCGACTCCTCAGTTTATGAAACCACCGACTCCGGGTACCCAAAATTGCTCCAACTCCACAGCCCTGGTATTAAAGTAATTAATGTGTAACTGGTATGGATTATATTTACAGGTGCAGCTGGAGAAATGACTATACTGCAGTATTGCATAGATATAGGACTTATGTACAGTAAAAACAGCTAGAAGTGCTGCTGGATCCACTCCCCGATATCTCAAAGGTCAGCATACCTAGCTGCATGTCATGTCTAGAGCTATACTATGGGATCACTCCGATCACAACAACTTGTTACCTCTACAAGGCCGCATGACAGATTCTGCACTTAGGCCTGGTGCACACCAAAAAAACGCTAGCAGATCCGCAAAATGCTAGCAGATTTTGAAACACTTTTTCTTCTTTTTCTGTAGCGTTTCAGCTAGCATTTTGCGGTTTTGTGAAGCGTTTTTGGTGTAGTAGATTTCATGTGTTACAGTAAAGCGGTTACTGAACAGCTACTGTAACAAAAACCGCCTGGCAAACCGCTCTGAAGTGCCGTTTTTCAGAGCGGTTTGCGTTTTTCCTATACTTAACATTGAGGCAGAAACGCATCCGCAATCCAAAATCTGCAGCAGCCCGGGAGTATGCGTTTCTGCAAAACGCCTCCCGCTCTGGTGTGCACCAGCCCATTGAAATACATTACCCTAGTGGATCCGCACCCGCAAGCGGATCGCAAACCGCAGCCGAAACGCTCTGGTGTGCACTAGGCCTTACTGAGACAGCCCTGTCTGTAACACTTTACATACTAGCCTGACCCCAGCATGAGTAAGGAAAACTGCACTGCGTCATCATTGCATCACACAACAGAAGCTCAAAACAGCCAAACAGAGAATGACTGCACAAGCATACTAAAGTATGTACAGCTCTTATACTGTGTAACTTGATATACATGATATATGGCTGACATGACAGGTGGTACTGCTAGGCCTGCCTGCGTATAACAAAGACAGCAGAGATCACCTGTCGTGCTCCAGCCATACAGATTACCAGGGAAATACAATCCATTTATCACTGTCAGAAAATTCTGCTTTATTTTTTTCATTCTTTGTCTACATGTAAAAACGGTTTGTGCAGAAAAGGTAAACAGTAGCAAAATATTTATATGGTACTGTGATGGAAACCGATACAGATCAGATGTGCCCGGTTGTTTTATTTAAATCCATTCGGTTCAGCTCTATACAGTATATTGCAAATAAGGAGGCCCCTTTTACTCTTGATTACTTTCATTGGTTGCGTTACCCTTTCTGTACTTCTGGATGCAGAGTAACGGAACAGCAAAGAAAGTGTGTGGGGCCCGGTACACCAACTGCGTCGCTTCGGAAGTTTACAAACTGCCGCAAAGTCAACAGCGAGTTACTGTGCGACTTATGTGGTGGCGGAATGAATGAAAGTCAATGGGCGACGGAAAAAAATGTAATTTGTTGGCGGTGGTGCGCCGCGCATGCGTGGAATGATGCAAATACGACTTAGAAAGCAGGAATCACAGTGACATACTGTACTTCCTGCCCGGTAGGGAGTACGTCAATAAGCAAAGGACAGCGAAAGGCGTACGGAGGCGGCACCTTGCATATGACCCTGTCGGCTCTCTCTGCTGCAGGAGACGAATCTAGTTTTTGGCGTTGCGGTGCGTTGGGGGCAGCGCATGGCACCACTTTCCTCAAATGTAAAACCGGCCTGATGGCAAGACTCATTTTAGCTTGATTACCGGGCAGTGCAAATGCCAAATACACTCTTAAGGTGGCCGATGTAACGCGATACAATAAAATGATCCGATTTTACAGCAATTCAATAAAACAATCGGATTTCCCAAACAATCGAAAGCTTTTTTTTTTTTTTTTTTTTTTTTTTTTTTTTTTTTATTCGAGCAAGAAATCTGATAGAACTTCCCATTTTTATTTGATAAAAAAAAAACGATCGTAAATGGTGGATTTTTCTGATCAATTATTATGCAAATTGAATGGTGTGTGGTAGATTATCAGTTTATTAATATACACACCCTAGCTATTTTCTCAGGGTTTCCAATCATTTTTATAATAATTGAGAAAAAATGTAACATGTGTATGATACATTGGTCAGATTTCTGAAATGTTACAGTCAGAAAAATTGATTGCCATTCTTGAATTGAAAAGAGATTTAAAAAAATTGTATGGTGTGTGGCTACCTTTTCTAGAATTACAAAATGGAATGGCGATCAGGTAGAGCCTTGAAGAAAAAGTACACACACAGAAGCAATAGTACTGTACACACAGAAACCAGGAGCCTGATATAGTGTATTAAGTTAAATTAAACTGGAAAACAAATACAAAAAAACAAAAACACGGTACCAGGGTTGCTGCAACCACCATCAGAGAGTATGCCTGTCCCCACACACGTGTTCTTTGGAATGGTAGGTCTGATGGAGCAGAGTGGTCTGTACACGCAGACAGGCACCCAGTTTAACTAGTTAGAACTCTTTACTAAAGAAAAACATGCAGAGATACAGTATATCATACACCACCGTCAGGTAATGCAGCTGACTTAGAACAGAGAAAAACACAGAATACAGGAAACAACAATCGCATAAAGATCATCATGCTATATTACACACAGTGACAACTTGTGGTTGTTTTACTATACTGCAGATTAAGGTAACGTTAAATCTCTAACAAGGTTATTAAATAAGATGAGACATGCCATGCACACACATCCCATCTTGATTGGCCAATCGCTGACCAATTTTTGAGAATTTGCCTACTAAGTCTGTCCTACTATTCGAAAAGCATCAGCCAGATGCTAGAAATCGAAAGCTAATCATCAATAGGATAATGTTTTTTTTCGCGCAGATATTCTTTATTGAACGGAAGTAAAATCATCTATAAAATCTGATCGTGTGTACGGGTCATAACAGCTCCACTACTGTGCAAGTCCCTAACAACTAGACAGCCTCAGGGCTCGTTTCCACTATTGCGGTGCAGAATCGCCTGGATTCCACGGCTGATGAAATCGCATGCAGCATGCGTTTTTTGCCGCGAATTCGCATAGGTGCGGTTATATGCGATTTTAACCATGTCACTGCCTGTGTGAATTTATATTGCTACCTATGCAAATTCGCATGCGAATTCGCAGAAAAAAAAGGGAAGGGGAATTGCATGCGATTTCCCTATTAAATACATTGCATGCGATTCGCATGCATTCCACTCGCAGGCGAAATCTGCGGCTCTTTTGTGCGTTTTTTCACCGCTGAAAAAAAACGCACCTCAACAACGCTACAATGGAAACAGGCCCATCCACTTGCATTACATGTGCGAATCCGCATGCG